>NW_006408531.1:33861120-33866403 GCF_000296735.1 Chrysochloris asiatica | reverse complement strand
TCAGCAAGCAAGGTTGTATCATCTGCATATCACAGGTTGTTAATGAGTCTTCTTTCAAGCCGGATGCCACCTGATAACCCTTATAGTAGCCAGCATGTAATACTCATGCCCTTGTGTAACCCTCTCCCCTTGAATACAGACATGCCCTGTGACCATCTTGTAACCAATAGAATACAAGAGAAATATGAGGAGATGTGAAGTTGCTATGTTACATTAGTTTGTAACCCCTGACTGGATAGGTGACTCTCTCCCTACTAGATTTGATGAAGCAGGTGGCCTTGTTGAAAGAACATGTGGCAAGAGATACAGGACGATTTCTAGGACCTCCAACTAACATCCAGTGGGGAACTGAGGTCAATACAACAGTCATAAGGTGCACCTGACCCACGCTATGGTATTTTCAATAACTTCATATGCATGTGAGAGTTGGACAGTAAGGAAAACAGAAGAAGAATTGATGCATTTGAGTTAAGGTGTTATGGAAGAATAGTAAAAGTACCATGGACTTCCAGAAGAACAAACAAATTTGTGTTGGAAGAAGTACAACCAAAATGTTCCTTAGAAGGTAATATGGTAAGACTTCATCTCTCATACTTTAGACATGTCATCAGGAAGGGCCAGCCCCTGGAGAAGGACATCATGTTTAGTAAAGTGGAGGGTCTTGTAAAGAAGAGGAAGATCCCCAAGGAAATGGATGGGCACATCCAGCAGTGGGCTCACAAGGAACTGTTGTGAGAATGGCATAGGACAGAGCAATGTTTCATTTTGTGGTGTATAGGATTACTGTGAGTGGGAATGGACTCAATAGCATCTAACAACAATAGTGATTGAATTACATTATAGGAACATTTAAAGTTATGCTAGACATAATTTCTATTTTAGGTAAATATAATCACGTAAGAAAAAAATAATTTAGAAAAAGACATAATTTCCTACTTCAAGATCCATCTTATATCAGCAATGATATCCCTTATTCCATATCCTTGTCTGAATTCAGATTGAACCTCTGACAGTTCCCTGTCGATATGCCATTGCAGCTGTTTTGAATTCTCTTCAGCAAGATTTACTTGTATGTGATATTAATGATTTTGCTTTATGATTTCCATATTCTGTTTTATTACCTCTCCTTGGAATGGATACAAATATGGATCACTTCCAATCAGTTGACTTCTTACAAATTTCTTGGCAAAAATGAGTGAGTACCTCCAGTGCTGTATCCGTTTGTTGAAAGATTTTAATTTGTATTCCATCAATTCCTGGAACCCTGTTCCTTGCCAATGCCTTCAGTGCACTTTGGACTTCTTCCTTCAGTACCATTAGCTCTTGATAATGTGCTACCTCTTAAGATGAACATCAATAATTTCTATTTCATATGGTGACACTGTGTATACTTTCCATTTTGTTTTCATGTTTTCTGCACCATTCAATATTTTGCCCATGGAATCCTTCATTATTGCAAAGCAAGGCTTGAATTTTTTTTTTTTTTTTCTTCTTCAGTTCTTTCAGCTTGAAAAATGCTGAGCGAGTTCTTTCCTACTAGTACTATAACACCAGGTGTTTGCACATTTCATTATAATAGTTGACTTCATCTTCTTGATGAAATTTTCTGTTCAGCACTTTTACCTCCTCTTTTTTTTCCCATTCTCTTTAGTATCTCTACACTGGAGGGCAATTTCAGAATCTCATCTGACAACCATTTTGGTCTTTTCTTTTTTTCTTGTTTCCTCAATGACCTTTTGCTATCTTCCTATATGATGTTCTTAATGTCATCCCACAACTCTTCTGGTCTTTGGTCACTGGTTTCTAATGTACCAAATATATTCTTGAGATGGTCTCTAAATTCAGGTGGGATATATTCAAGGTCATATTTTGGCTCTTGTGGACATATTTTAATTTTCTTAAACTTCAGCCTGAACTTACATATGAGCAGTTGATTATTCTACAGTCTGCTCCTGGCCTTGTTTTAGCTAACAATATTGAGCTTTTCCACCATTTCTTTCCCCAGAAAGAGTCTATTTGATTTCTGTGTATCCCATTTGGTGAGGTTCATATACATAGTTGTCTATTATGTTGTTTAATAAAAGTATTTTTCATGAATAAGTAATTGACCTTGCAAAATTGTATTGTGATCTTCAACATCGTTTCTATCACCAAGGCCATATTTTCCAACTACTAACCCCTCCTCTTTGTTTCCAACCTTTGCATTCCAATTGCCAATAATTATCACTATATCTTGATTACATGTTTGATCAATTTCACACTGGAGAAATTGTTACAATTATTTAGTTTCCTCATCACTGGCTTTTGTGGGTTCTGCATAAATTTGAATAATATTGGTATTAACTGGTCTTCCTTGTAGGTATATGGATATGACCCTGTCACACACAGCATTGTATTTCAACATAGATCTTGAAATGTTCTTTTTGATGTTGAAATGCTTTTCAATTTATCATTCCTGGCATAGTAAACCCTATGATTGTCTAATTCAAAATGGACAATACGAGTCCATTTCATCTCATTCATGCCTAGGATACAGATATTTATTTGTTTCGTTTCAGTTTTGAATACTTTCCATTTTTCTACATTCATACTGAGTACATTCCATGTTCCTATTGTTAACAGATGTTTACAACTGTTGCTACTCATTTTGAATATGCCCCATCAGCAAATGAAGGTCCTGAACACCTTACTCCATTCCCATCATCATGGTCAGCTCTACTTGAAGGAAGCAACCTTTCCTCAATCATATTTTGAGTGCCTTCTAACCTGAGAATCTTCAGGCACCATACCAGTCAGTGTTCTGGTGTGATTTATAGTGTTTTCATCTTCCAGCACTATATCTGACAATGTTATACTACTATCCATAAGGTTTTCAATGGCTAAACATTTAGAATCAGTCCACCTCTCCTTCTTCCTAGTCTCTCTTTATCTGCAAACTCAGCTGAAACTTATCCACCATAGCTGACCCTGTAAGTATTTGAAATGCCAGTTGCATAGCTTTCAGCATCACATCACATCATGACAAACTGATAGACAGGTGGTGATCAGTCAATGTAGTAAAAAATAAATTAGTATTTAAATAATCCTAATATATATGCCCACCGTTTTGGTGGGCATCCAATAAACAGGTATTCTAATATTCCTGTTATAGTCAAGGAAGCTGCATTTCACCAAGAAAACATGGGTAAAGTCATATTTTGAGTACAAAGAGAAGAAGCTTTAATTAATGTCTGTTTGACCTCATGTAGTTATTTCACTAAGGACTCTCTATACATAAGGCTAGTATTTGTTCAATGAGCACATGCACAGTATCAAAACTGACTTCTTTTCAGCTTAGAACATTTTTTGATCGGTGAATAATGTTTGAAATATCACAGCTACAGATTTTTAAAATATACTCTTATTTGAATTTTGCAGGTAGAAAGTCAAAATGATTAAAAGCCTTAAAACATCAGGGTTTCCATTTGTTAAGGAAAAAGGCAAGAATGTGTTAGATGAGACTGCTAGAAGACAAAAGGTCATGATAAAGAGAATGGTAACCTGCTATTTTCGAGTTCAAAAATAGAAGAGAAAATTGTTTTAAATCTTAACAGGAAAGATTTAGCTTAGGGCATCTTGACATAAGTATTGTTAGATATGAATAGCTTTCTAAGAAAGGTCTTGAAAACACTTGCATAGAAATATTTAACCGTAAGATAAGTATTCATTTTCCTTGATGTTTCTGGGGGGATATTTCTATTTAGAGCTGGGAGAGATACTTAGTTTACAGGCACATAATTTTATAATATAAATACCTGCTATATTTTAACGTGAAGTTATCTAATATGACCTTGAAATCTGTTCCAATCCAATGTTCTACAATTCCACCTATTTTATTATCATGATATTTTTTTGTAGTCATAGAAATAAAATCAATAACAAAATGCACTATAAAAATAAAATTAGACTCTATGAATAACAAGAAAAAGTAGATATAAAATGCAATTACATTAGTCTTCATTTACCAAGGTATTGGGATATTTCATACTCTGAACAAATCTAAAACTTACATGGTTGCCAACATGTATACTAGAAAACACATTTATGTTTGGGGATGATTGGCTGAGGCCAGAGTGGATGTGAACAAAACCCCAATCCACATTTTTTAATTTCAGGAAATACTTCCAGATATAACTAATATGAATTAACAGTTTGGATATTTATCTAATGAATATATATATATATTTTTAAATATATAGTTAAACATTTTATACTTAGTAATTATAACAAAGGATTCTAAATTTATCATCACTCTTTCAAGAGACAACAGAAGGCTCTTTACCACTGATCTATTAAATGCCATTATCATCATTAATTAGTCAACTATTTCATTCTGCTAAATCACCTGATTTTTCAGATTTTGGTTGAAACATTTTAAGTTAACATAGAGACAGCTCACAGAGTGTTATAGACAGCCATATGTCGAGTCATTTAAAAGGTGCAAACCAAGTGCCACACTCCCAATAATACTGAAAAATATGAATGTAATTGATCACCCTAAGTGTTATAAAACAAAATGTTATAAAAATTGTATCCCTTTTTGAAATTTAAGTCTTCATAAACAATCACAGAAAAATCATGAATGGGGGATGAAAATTTTACTTTTAAGTGGCAAAACAGAAACTATTTAAGATTATATACATACAATGAATGCAAGTAAATAGCAAACAACCACCATTTTGAACATTATTTAATAAAATGAATCAGACTTTTTAAGACCAAAAGAAAAAAAGTCAATAAAAAAATCTTTCTCCTGGTCTTCTATCACAGTATAGCTCTTGATTTATTCATTTCAATTGAAAAAATGCAAGCTGAAACCAAAGCAGACTTATTTTCCAATGAGAGAATCACTCTTAAAATTCAGAGTACACTAAGATTTTAAGGTATTAAAATGCTATAAGGTATTTCTCCTCCAAGTATGGTCAATTGACCAGCAGCATCCTCACCATATGAGAACTTATTATAAATGTAGATTCTCAAATCCAACCAAAAACTTACTGAAACATAATCTACCATTTAACAAGATGCTCAAGAGAGTCATCAGCACTTTAAATATTGGAAAGCAGTGATCTAGGTCTAAATCATTTCTTGCTCCTAACTTCCTATTATTCTAATGACATAACAGTAATGGTACTATGGGATAAGGTTTTATTATTTTTTCAATGTAACCTCAAAATGACATTTTTATATTAATTCAAAGATATATTAAATTTAAACTTATAAAACTAATACATGCTTTCAAAT
>NW_006408531.1:33857792-33859873 GCF_000296735.1 Chrysochloris asiatica | reverse complement strand
CCAAGAATCCTCTACCCAGAAAAGCTGTCAATCAAAATCAATGGTGTAATCAAAACATTCCAGGATAAACAGAAGCTAAGGGATTTTGCCAAACCCAACCCTGTGATGAAAAGCATCCTAAAGGGAGTTCTGTGGTCTGAGAACCAAAAAGAACAGACAACAACCAGAGATTGACATATGTGGACGCATCACTCAGAACTCAACCATAAAATGGAAGAGTCAAAAACAGAATAAAACTATAAGAACAAATTCAGAGGATCTGGGAGGTCAGTCTATGATCAAAACAATTACTATGTGAAAAAAGGTAAACACAGAGGAACAGAGATCCAGGTGGTGAGAAGGTCAGATAGATTGATTACAGGATAAAATAGACTGTCTTAAATGGAGTGAGGAGTTAATGGAATGTACGGTAACCCAATGGTGAGGTTGTGATGAGGGCTTTAAGGGGATGTGGAGGAAGGTGACAGTAGAGCACAAGGTAAGGGCAGGCATATCATAGTCCGGGCATTGGAGAGGGCAACACAAGAAAGGGGAGGATGTGGAAAAACAAGGTAGATAGGGGAACACTAAGACAGGCTTGCATGGGCTAAGTGTTACAGAGGTAAATAGTGATGCATGCTGAAACTTGGAACAACAGGGCTCTGTGATACATGGATCTAGGCATAGTTTGAAGAGAAAAAAACACTAATGTCTTATGAATATTGGTTTCCCATGCCTACTATTGTAAAATAGACACTTGAGTGGAATAGAAAGGAATGTCAGGAAACATGATTACTGAAAGCTTGTTAGCCCATCTTCAGCCTATAACTGATTGGGATACCTAAAAGGTGTTCTAGAACTTCCCCAGTGATATACGCCTATTGCGGAGTGGTTGCAGTGTAAAGGACCTTAGGTGGAATCCTGAGTCCCATCCAGAACCTTCTGAGGTGGGACATTCCCACTAGAAAAGACAAGCAGACCAGCCTGGAACAGCTAGAGTGACAGAAGATATATCCTCAAAGAAGGATCATTAAGGAAAACTCAAACAAAATTGTCAGTATGACTGGCCACTACAAGAATAAGCAAGATGTTCACCAGGAATCTATCAAGGCAAGCAATCAAGTTCCTTCAAGACAAACTCCCCTCTAAGACTGAAACTCAAAGGGAACACATGAGTAGGCATGTAAGCTTGCTGATGACCACATTGGTCTATTGGTGAGTGGAATAGGGAGAAAGGCAGCAATGACAAAATGGGCTGAGTTCAACCACATTCCGTGGATTCCCATTGACCTGGAGATGACAGACAGAAAAGGAAGGGCTGGTTGGTCCAAAGTGTGCTGAGCCCTGGGGATTTCTGAGCCCATGGATAAGGACCTAGCCACAGAGCACTAGAGCTGAGAGTGAAGCATTCAGCTGACATGAAGTAGGGGGAGATGCATAAGAACACCCAAACTTGCAGAAAGTACCCATTTGACCTAGCCTCAATGGCTTGATAATAAGAATTCAACTAGAGGAAGGTTAAAAAACAATTTTTGATAAAGGAAATGAGGGTAAATTGCTACAATTTGATGAACCTGACCTATACTCACGGAGGTAGTAACTTTAAATACCAACAGAGAGAGATGGAGTCTTCACATCAAGTATCAGTGCTATCCTCTCCGTACACAGAGTAGATAGGGATGGGCACTTAGACATTGGCTCCCTAAAATGAGGGAGCAATAAAGGCACCAAGTGACTGGCTTACAAGCTTTCAAGGGAGTTTAGTTTAAGAGTATGTAGGGGAAGAAAGAGTCCCCACTGAATAGTTGTAATTTTGTCTAGATGGGTCTGGTTAAAAGAGATGGGGATAAGATTCTTATGATTCAATAGTGAGTAATTGTTATCATGACTAATCGTGACTGTTACAATTGTAAAGGTAGAAGTTTTGTAACAAAAATGGGGCAGCAGTTAATCTTACAGTCCAGAAACAAAGGACCCTAGGACCATAAAGGGATGTGGGACCTTATCCAGAAAAGCAGCGACACCAGAGATGGAGGCAGAGATGCAGACATGGAGCAGGGGAGTGGCTGAGGAATCTATATTCATGGGAAGAGAGGGACTAA
>NW_006408531.1:33855410-33856765 GCF_000296735.1 Chrysochloris asiatica | reverse complement strand
CTGTGAGTTAATGTGGCACTTAACAACAATAACAAAGTAGAGAGTAAGAGAAAAAAGAGGAAACCCCTCAATGAGGAGGATTGACAGAGTGGCTGCAACTATGGGCTCAAATACAGCAATGTTTGTGAGGGGAGTCCAGGACTGGACATAGGGTTGCTATTAGAATTAAATCAACAGCACCTAACAACAAAAGAAAATCTGTGTGACTCATATGATAGTGAACATACTAATTAGAATTAGATTCATGATGTTTTTCTGTTGATGTTAAGAACCATGGAGTCAGTTCCAACACATTTCTAAGAAGTGGCTGATAAATTTGAACCACCAACCTTGTGGCTAGCAATCCAGAGTTTATCCTACAGTGCCACCTCAAGACTGCATAAGAAGTACTTTTTCATATGTTTATAAACCTGTATAAACAATATGGAGTATTTGTTGTTGTTGTTTTTATTAATATGTAGCAACCTAATAAGACAAATCCCATTAAATGATTAGAAACGCATATTCATCCACAGCATGTTTGTGATATCATTTTTTTTTTTTTTAAAGAAAGGAACTTTGTTGTTTTTGATTCCCTTTGGTCCAGTTCCAAGCATAATACTTAGCAATGAAAAGACAAAACAATCAGCATATACTTGTTGGAAACCATGCCATTTTTACATGATGGCCTACAGGTCAATTTTTGTGTGTGTATCTATAGAATCTGCAGAAAGAGATTATCTTCTCTGCCCCAAAAACATCCCTTACCAGGATGATCCACCCTGGCTGACTGGCATCGCTTGGGTTGTTTGAATCACCCACCTGCATGGACACCGTGAGACATGAAAGTCACTGGTACTGAAGAGTCATACTTCCATACCTTATTGATTGACCACCTTGGAGTACCACCAGGATTGTGCACTGTATGTACACACCCAAACTATCCTGCTGGCCAGCTTCATGGAGGGCAGGACCTTGAGACATATATTCATAAAATGGTCCCCACCCTCTGAGGTAACAGCCTGTGTGTGGCAGCCTCACCTATAGCCGTTTGAGTAGAAGTCACAGATCAAGTATAAAGAAACTCCACAGAGACTTGATGAGGGATGAAGGAGAAGCACAGTGCAGACCTTCAACAGTAATAACACAGAATGACTGTAATAACACAGAATACCTGATCAAGCACGTTCAGGGACTGAACTACACATAAAGAACTGTTTAGAAGGATCGAAGGCTTATTGCTAGTGGGATTTGTAGCAGAACTAAGAAAGATGGTGTTTTCTGATCTGTGGCTGCCAATGGTTGCTGGAACAGCCATCTTGGGTGTGACCTAGCAGGATTGGAGGAGCATTCCCACCTCATAGGTCTGACTGATC
>NW_006408531.1:33852502-33854066 GCF_000296735.1 Chrysochloris asiatica | reverse complement strand
ACAGGGTTGATAGGGATGGACAACTTAGACACTGGCTACTTAATATGGCAAGGATGGGGGGTGAGGGGAAATATAAAGGCATGAAGTGGCTGACTTACAAGTTTTCAAGAGGGAGTTTAGTTTCAGAGTGTGGGAAAAGATAGAATCCCCACTGAATAGTTTTCTTCTTGTCTAGATGGGTCGATTGAAAGGAAATGGGGAAATGATTCTTACGATTCAATAGTCAGGAATTGCTACCATAACTAGTTGCGATTGTAACAACTGTAAAGGTAGAAGTTTTGTAACACAAAGGGGAGTTAGTTAATATTACAATCCAGAAACAGAGGACCCTAGGGCCATTGAGGGAGAAAAGTATGAGCAGAATATGGGACCCTATCCAGAAAAGCAACGACACCAGAGATGGAGGCAGAGATTATGACATGGAAAGATAGAGCAGCTGAGGACTCTAGACTCATGTAAACAGAAAGGTTTTGTGCTGGCAGCCAGGACGCAGACATGCACAAAACAAAACAAAAACCCAATATAGGAAATAGACGCAAAAACTGTTGAATGATGATGCATGGAGGGAAATGTAATCACTGCAATGATACGAAATAACAAAAGTCTGAGTACAAAACTGATGTTCTCTCATGTAAACTATCACTCAATGCACAAAAAAAACTTTAAAAATATCTGATACAACCTAAAATAGATTTCACTTTGCATTAGCTATGAATACAAGTTTTATTAAATTAAAAACAGTGATTACCAGACTTAGAAGAGAAAAAAAAATCCACATATTGCAGTCTTGACTGCAAAATTCCCCAGAGCAAATGCATAATTTTAATTGTGTATTTCCCATTTACTGGAGTAGTACTAAATATGATCTATGACTTCTTGAGAATGATTTACACCTTCATTATACAAATATGATAAAAAATAACATTTCTGGAGGATTAATGAGGAAGAAATTCACTTCTGGAAATTTTACGATGTTGCATGGTGTATGCATGGGTGCTTATGTTAGTCCTTTTTTTCTTTTTTTTTACATAACTTTAATAACTTTTTCCCATTAATTATATGTGCACATTATTTATATGGGTGAGCTATTTGCAAAAAATATACCTTGTGCATGAATTTTGCAAAGAGTTGTCTTTCAGTTTACCCATCAGAACTGCTTACACCTGTGCCTCTCCTCAAATTATGCTGTCACTTCTCAACTCATTAGCTCAAGGACACAATAAATAAGTCATCACCTTTTACTGGTTTTTCTCAAGGAGGAAGTGCATCATTCCCTTTTTCTTGTGAATATCTTTGTCATATATATCCTTAAATTTATTATCATCTTCTTCCTAATGTAGAAACTACCAAATCAAAGCAGGCAAATATAATATTTCAGTAGATCCTCATTTTATACCAAATAACTTTCTTATTATTAAGTTAAATGGCTACACTTAATATGTTACTGTAGTTATTAGGTGTTGTTGAGTCAGTTCCAACTCATGGAGACCCCATCCGTGATCCTGTGCCATATATCATTCCCACAATTGCCACTATTTATGTTGTTTCCAGTACATCAGTCTGT
>NW_006408531.1:33828280-33848952 GCF_000296735.1 Chrysochloris asiatica | reverse complement strand
ATTAGCTAAAATTTTCTGGCTGTTGTCAAAACTATTCTTTCTAATATATTTCTTTCCCATCACTATGACTAGAGACTTCAGGGAGTTATACTGGAAAGAATTCCTTTAATCCAGTCATTTGGAGACCTAGTGTGATGCTGTAGGATAAACACTGGACTTCTAATTGCAAAGTTAGAGATTCAAACCCCCAAGTCACTCCTCTAAACCTCTATACAGGATCACTGTGAGTTGGAATCGACTCCACCACACTTAGCAACATGCTTTGTAATCATGTCTCTTCATCCTTTCTCTGAAAAGACCTTTCTCACTTCTTTATTATCTTTTGTTCTTCTCTCTACATATATCAAACCTACTGTTGCTCTCCTAACCTCTTGACCAATCATACTACCTTCCCAACATGCAGGAGTGTTTCACATTTTTGGTGTCAGGAATCAAACATTGTTTATCATACTATTTTGATTAATTTTCAATGTGTGCTTAATAATCATACAATATTATAAAGAATGATGTAGCTTTGTTTAGCAGAATTAAGCACCATCTTTCATAATTCTTCATGAATTTGTGATTTTTAAATCATTTCAGTCTTTATTGTCAACATTTTTATTTGCTGTTCTTTTGTTTTTTCAGACTACTATTCCAGAGGCAGAGACCTCTGGAGTTCTTCATGAGACATAACTAATTACTGTTGAGTGGACTCCAATTTTTGCTGACCCCATGTGTGTCAGAGTAGAATTGTGTTTTCAATGACTGAGTTACTGAAAGTGGATCACTAGGTCTTTTGTCAAAGGCATCTCTCTATAAACTTGAATCTCTAAACTTTTGGTTACTGACAAACACATTAACCATTTACACCACTCAGGGACTCTCCAAGATTATATTGTTCCTGTTGTTAATTGTCGTTGAGTTTGTTCTGACTCATAGTGACCCTGAATCAGGTTTCCAAGGAGCAGCTGGTGACTTTGAACTGCAGACCTTGTGGATTAAACCAACTTTGCAGTTCAATGCATTAACCCACAGACCAACACCAGGACTCCAGAATACAAATGTTGTTGTTGTTAAACTGCTGAAATACCAACAGGTTTTTCTGTCTTATTTTTCTCACCATTCCAGTTATCTGTGTCAAGATGAGGAGAAATGATGCAGCAAATGAGTAGTAAATTTATCACAAATTCTAGCCCTTGGCTTTATTAATAAAAACAAATTCCTGCTGTAAAGACCAGATTGCTTAACATAAATTTTCTTTGTTCTTGTTGTGATAAGATTGTGTCTTTAACATGCGTAATGGAGATTGTGTGTCCCAGTCCCTGCCACAGATATCATATTATAAAACATTTAAACTGTGTATGTTTAAATTGCATATTTAAAGTACATTATAAAAGAGATACTCTGTGAGGTTTATGAGGAGATGGCTAATTTACATAACAAAGGAACTCTCAAAATGGTAAATTCTGTTTGCTTTGAGAACTTGACTTCAAGCATGGAGATGTGGAGATGGTTGATGTTTAGGAGCATAATGTGTACAGAGAAGCAGGTCTTTATTTGTTTCACATCTGCCAAGTATATTGTGTTTCACTTCCTTTGAAGACATAAAATACGATCTTTTTATACCAGAAAGTCCATCTATCTCTGAATAACCCTCACTCGGGGCAATACATGTTTATGTGACATTCAAGCAATTCCTATCCAAAACTCAGCATGCCAGTCAAATTAGTTAGAGAAAATGGGAATTGGGAAGAGCAAAAACATAACTTTTGTAGGTCTTCCTAGAGCTTTAAGCTGAATAGAGATGAACACAATAAACTTGAAATTATTGTATGATGTTAATGCATAGTTGCCAAATGAAGATTTTCTCCTAACTCACTCTTTTTTATATGTGTTAAATAATACATGTTTTTATTCATTAAATAAGTCCCTAGAAATTCTCCTTTTACTTGAAAGAGAACAATATTTCAATACTAGCTGTAAGTTCCAACTAAGTGGAACTGTCAAACCAAAAGCTTACCTGGAAAATCTTAACCATCTTAAGCATTCTCTTTTCAAATTGATATATTCAGCTCAAAGGTCAATGTAGATGATTTTAAAATTGTTTAGTTACACTGTTTTATGTTTTTCTCATATTAAATACTGTTAGCTGATTAAAAATTAATGCAGCCATCATTGGAGGCTTTGTGTCTCTAAGGATTTCTAAGCCATTAATATAATAGCTGAATAGCCTCAGTTCATTTTTGCATTTTAAAAGTAGTATGATTTTTAAACTAGTTACTATGATGACAAAAGGAACTCTGGTGTGTCGCTCTGGGTTAGTGCACTGCACTGCAAAGTCGTTTGAACTGCAAGGTCTGTAGTTCAAGCTCACCAGCTGTTCCTTGGAAACCCTATACAGGGTCTCTATGGGTGGGAACCAATTCCACGGCACTTAACAATAACAACATGATGACCAAAAATAAATAGAAGAGAAAACTTAAGAAGCATTTAAGTGAATATGCTGAACATTTTCCAAGGGCACTGTGTGCTTATGTAGTGGAGGAGGGAGAGGCAGAATTATAAATAATAACAAATTCTTCTAACTTCTCAGAGAACCCAGGTAGGATGGGCATGACACAGATATAATTTCTTTTCTCTTTCACTACAGAGTCTGCAGAGTTTACATTATGGATGGTTTGTTCAATTTAAAAATGGAAGTATCCAAACAGTATAATTCTGTAAAAAAATAAATAAAAAGAAATAAAAATCCCCTAGGCATATTTTTCAACGTTAACAATGATTCACTCATTAGTTCAAAGCCATTCCCATACAGCCCATCACGTCTTCTTAGACCATGTTGGTGTTGTTAGGTGCCATCCCGTCAGTTCCAACTTCTAGTAACCCTAGGCACAATTGAAGGAAACCCTGCCAGGTCCTGCAGCATTGTCACACTTGTTATGTTTGAGCCCATGGTTGGTGCCACTGTGTCAATCCATCTTGTTAGAGGTCATCTTCTTTTTCACAAATCTCCACTTTACCAAACATTATGTTCTCAGAATGTAGAGGTAAGTGACAGAGTCAGCACTTAAATCCAGATTTCTGACTTTATACTGCACACATTTTGTACTAGTTAAAGCTGAGTTCATGCACTATGTGTTCCTTTTTCTCTCTGACTTTCCAATATTTATACTCCATTGGTTTTCACAGTCTTCTTTTCTTCTATTTTCCAATTTAAACTTGAGCAGTAAAGATTGTAGAAATTTTATTGTCAGACCTACCATATTTACATACCTGTTTTTTTTTGTTTGTATGTTTTTTTCAGAGTTTCTGTAATATTTAAAAGGACACTTATGCAAAGGCTTTGCGGTTATTAACCTGCCAGCAGACACAATGTGGCCACAGCACATTTTACAATTATTTATCCTTGCATCATAATAACTCCTTAACTTTAGGTTTTTAAATGAATCAACTCATGAATTACCTGCTGATGCTAACTAACATTTCTAAGTAACATCACTAATAGGTTTGAGATATTATGTGGACGTAGCCACAAGATTACCATATTATCACATATTGCTGTTAAGTAACCTTGAGTCAGTTCCGACTCATAGCAAACCAGTATAGGGTTTCTGAGGAGTAGCTGATGGGTTTGAACCTCCAACCTTGCCATTTACAGTCCAGTCCTTATCCTACAGCATCACCATTATAATGCATATAATTGAAAATAATTATTTCCTACCTTGTTGTTGCTCAATCTTGGCCCTTCTGTCTAATATTGTTGTTGTTATTATGTGCCGTGGAGTCAGTTCTGACTCATAGCTACCCTGTTCAGGGTTTCTGAGGCTGTAAATCTTTACAGGAGTAGAAAGCCTCATCTAACTCCTGTGGAACAGCTGGTAGTTTTGAACTGCTATCCATGACATTAGCAGCCCGATTCATAACCACTATGCTACCAGAGCTCCTTTCTGTCTAATGTTAGGTCAATCTATTTTCATTTAAATAAATAAAACATAGACTTTAATTTAGAGAGTTACACTTACATATAAACCTAGTGGCCAGTAGAGTCACTAACTAGAGTTTTTAAAGTTAAATTTGTACTACAAGTTACTAACTTTGCTAAAAACTTCAGCTCTGTTCTTTTTACTTTCTTTAATTCTTTATTTTGAGGTGTTTGAATATTTACACAAATAGTATAATGAAATCCCATGTGCTCCTTATTAGATTCAACATAATCAACTTCTTGGCAAATCCTTCACGGCCCACACTGCATCTACTTTCTCCTCTGTCATATGATTTAGGAAACATTTTCGCATATCATTTTGTTCACAAATATTTGAGTGTGAATCTTTAATTAATATTAGTTTACAAATAGAACCACAATAATTCTATGCCACTAAAATATAATAATTCATTAATATCATTTAACATTTTGTTGTTGTTGTTAAGTGCCATAGAGTTGGTTCGGATTCATAGCGACCCTGTACAGGGTTTCCAAGGAGCAGCTGGTGGGTTTGAACTGCTGGCCATGTGGTTCACAGTCCAGTGCAGAGCTTAACATTTAGAGTATGTCAAATTTCCAATTATTTCATTGGAATTACATAAGAGTGCATATTTAAATAATAATCCAGTAATTCTACACATTGTAATGAGTCCTATTTTTCTAAAAAATTCCTGCTAATCTGTAAATTTTCTTGGTGTCTCTTTCTTTTCTTATTGTTGTTATTAAGTGCTGTGGAGTCATTTCTAACCCATAGCAACCTGTATGGGTTTCCATGGAGCATGCTGGTGAGTTGGAACTGCTGACTTTCTGGTTCAAACTGACCTTGCAATCCAGTGCTTTATCCCCACAGTGCCATACCAGGCTCCTTCTGTTCTTAGTAATTTATTTAAAGGAACTGTGTTGTTTGTACCATAGAGATTTCCATGGCCTGGATTGTGCTGACTGTATTTTATGGTGGTGTTTAACCTGTTCCTCCGTCCTTTATTTCTTGAAAATTAGAACTTATGTTATTTTCCTTTCTTTCTTATGTTTTCTTCTCTGTCTTTCTTCCCTTTTTTTTTTGAGTCAGAAAAGTTATTTCATGTTATAATTCCAATGGTTGGTTTGGTTTTGCCATTCATTTTGTCAACAGTTTGCCTTTTTGTAGAGTCCAGGTTTCATTCTATGCCTTTTTGCATTGCCCTCTAGTACTCTATTGAAAAAAATCCAATCTTCTATATAAAATCCTCTGCACAATTTTTTTTTTTCATCTAACTTATTCTCACCATGATTAATCTAACTTATTCTCACCATGATGAATCTCCATCTGAATATACTGGCTTGTCAATTTTAATTGAAGCAAAACATTATGCTTTATATATATATATATGTGATCCAATGCTTTTCTGGATCAGAAGAACATTAAAGCTTGAACCTAGGGGTTCCCCCCACGTATCTCTCTCAGCCATTTCTATTTATGCCAGATTAACTGTTGTTGATTTTGTTGAAGTAAAATCTGATATGCAAACTGGCTCTCCTCCTTCTCTTAATGTTATCATTTATTACTCTAGGTGATAGTTTTAAAATAATTCTACTGGGAGTTCTTTTGTATTTGAAAGAAGAGTCACAGAGCAGATCATCAGTTCTACATTCAACAAAGCATACACTTCATTTCAATGCCTACAATTCCCTCCATGTAACATCAGTGATCCCAATTTCTCCTTGTGATTATAGTTTTCATTCTACCCTTTTTCTTAACACTTCTGGACTTTTTTCTTAGGTAAATGCTACCCTTTTGATCTTCAATTGTTGACCATTCCATGGTGAGTTCCCAGTCCCAGAAACCCGTTCCCTCAAGGTGTTTGGTAATGTCGAAGAAATTGTCATAATTTCAACCCCTGTTTGCTCCATCATTCATATAAACAGAGAAAAAAAATGAAGTTGCCAAGGACTTAATTCTTCTTGGATCAATTATCAACACTCATAGAAACAGCAGTCAAGAAATCAAACGACATATTGCTTAGGCAAATGTGCTGCACAAGACGTTTTTGAAGTTGAAGAGCAAATCTGTCAGCTTGAAGACTAAGGTGTGCCTGACCCAAACTATGGTATTTTCAATAACCTCATATGCATGTGAAAGCTGGACAGTAAATAAGGAAGAGCGTAGAAGAATTGATGCTTTTGGGTTATGGTGTTGGAGGAGAATATTGAAAGTGCCATGGGCTGCCAAAAGAAAAAACAGATCTGTGTTGGAAGAACTGCAACCAGAATGTTCCTTGGAGGCCAAGATGTCCAAACTTCATCTCTCATACTTCAGACACATCGTCAGGAGGGACCAGTCACTGGAGAATGTTATCATGTTTGGTAGGGTGGAGAATCAGAGAAAAAGCAGAAGACCCCAGTGAAAAGGACTGGCAAAATGGCAGCATCAATAGGCTCAAACATGGCAATGATAGTGAACTTAGCCCAGGATCGAGCAGTGTTTTATTCTGTTGTGCATAAGGTCGCTATGAGTAGGTACCGACTCGATGGCACCTAACGACAACAACAACATGTTTCATCAGAGTCCTAGTGTGACACTGTAGGATAAGCACTGGAATGCTATCGCAAAGGTTGGTGGTTCAAACACACCAGCCACTACTCAGAAACCCTATACAGTGTCATTCAGAATCAGAATTGACTCAGTGGTATTTAACAACCACAGCAATGTTCTACCACATTCATAGATATGTCTGCAACAAAGGTAATGCCCATGTACAAATTTGTTGTTGTTGTTAGGTGCCATCGAGTCTGACCTGACTCAGAGCAACCCCATACACAGCAGAACGAAACAATGTCCAATCCTGGGCCAACCTCACTACCGCTGCCACACTTGAGTCCATCAATGCTGCCACCTGGCCAATCCATCTTGTTGGGGGTCTTCCTCTTTATCTCTGACCCTCCATCTTACCAAACATGACATCCTTCTCCAGCGACTATTCCCTCCTGACAATATGTCCAAAGTATGAGAAACGAAGTTTGGCCATCTTGGCCTCTAAGGAGCACTCTGGCTGCACATGTACAAATATTCCCTGTTAAACCTCTATGTATTTGAGGGTATACTCCCACTTTCCCTCCCATGACTCAATCTGTCCCTGTGGTGGGCAACAACAGTGGGTTCAAATGTAACAATGGTGAGGATGACACACAAACAGGCAGTGTTTTTTTTCTGTTGTGCATAAAGTCACTATGAGTAGGAACTGACTCAAGGACACCCAACAACAAAATCCATGTACCTAGCCATAGATCACCTTTATTGATAGGCTGTGTATATAACAGTATTTACTTCGATTCCCTTTTACTCTTGTACACCTCTCTGTATCTTCCCCTGTCTTGATCTGGGTATTCATAAGAACAATGACTACTCCTGTGCTGTAGGGTCAGCTAGAAGAGTACACTTCTAAAATTTGAATATGAAATACCTTTGAAGATTTGATTGTTATGTTGTTGTTGTTGTTAAGTGCTATCAAGTCAATTCCAACTCATCACAACCCAGTTTATGGTTTCCAAGGAGCAGCTGGGAAGCTTGAATCATTGATGTTACAATTCAACAGGACCGTGGGGCCTAGTGCTTTATCCTATAACACCACACCAGGACTCCTTTGATTGTTATGTTATTGTTGTTATGTGCCTGGAGTCGGTTTTAACTCAAAGGGACCCTGTACAGGGTTTCTAGGGCTGTAAATCTCTACGGGAGCAGAAAGCCTCATCTTTCTCCCGTGCTATAGCTGGTAGTTCTAACTGCTGAGGTTGTTTGATTGTTATGTTGTTGTTAGGCACCATCGAGTTGGTACTGACTCATAGTGATCTTATGCATAGTAGAATGAAACACTGCTGAACCTGGGCCAACCTCACTATCGTTGCCACCCTTGAGTCCATTTGAATGTTATAGAAGCAGTGAAATGTGATTCTACTAACAGCAAGGAAAGCATTCCAGTAGTAAAATACTCTGATAGTTTAGAAGTTATGAGTGAGACATAACGTTTCTAACTCTTTTAAAAAATAATTTCCTTTCTCAATGCTCAAATAAATGCTTAATTAATTCCATACAGGATCTCTACCAACTTCGATTCATTACATAACAATTTATCATTTTCTATATTTTAGAGTTGCTAGAACCCAGGCAAAACAATTTTTATATATATTCTTGTAAAGAGTAATTTAAGAACATTACATATTTTACCATTATTAAAAAGTCTCAATTATCTTTTCAACAGAGCTGCTAAGAATTAGCTCAACTTTGTTTTATTATCAAAATTACTCTAAAGGTAGTTTTGCAGTGAGATAAGTTATCATATAAACTCACTGCTAGCTAGTCAATTTCAACTCATAGTGACCTTTTTATTGGGTTTTCTAGGTTATAAATCTTTATGGGAGCAGACTGCATTATTTTATTTCTGTTTGAACTGCTAATCTTTTGGTTGCTGCTTATCTTACAGAACCACCAGGGCTCCTTTTGGGATGTATTGATGCTAAAATTGGTGATTGGAAGTCTGTGAAACTCACAAGAAGGTGCTAATGTTGCCACTAGGAAAGAAAATCCTGGCCTCTGAAAGTCAGGTGGTTGTTGTTAAGTGCAGTGAGAGCAGCTTGTGGGTTGAACCACTGACCTTGTGGTTAGTAGTCCAGTGCTTATCCTAATGCACCCCACCAGAAGAAACTGAGATAGAGTTCTATGTGTAGACCTGAAACAGAGTTTTTTTTTTTTTGTATCCAGTGCAGTGTGGGGCTGATATAACTTTTAGAAGGTAGCATGGGCCAAAGAGGTCACATGAGTTTAGAATTAATCCCTGCCAAATTTAATTGACAACAATCTTAATTCTCAGTCTTGCACAGCAAGAGAAATTATTCAACAAGATTCTAGAGTCAGAGCCCCAGGCACTAATCCTAGCTGTACCACATGAAGCTGTGTGATTTTAGGAAAATTATTAACTTTTTTAAGCCTCAGACTCCTATTCCATGAATAGCAAAAATAAGTGTATTTATCTCATTGCGTTGTCCAGAAGAATAAAGGAGCATATAATAATTTTAATATAGTGCTGGATCTACATACCATTTCAATAAGTGTTGTTATTATTATTGTTGTTACAATAATGATTATCTTTATTAATTTATCGTAGCCAGAACTCAATGTGCTGTTTCTCTGAAATCCTTTTCTTAACATCTTTGTCCTACATACATTTTATCTACTGTATTGTACATACATTCCTTGCATTATGTTCCTACTTTCTTGTAGTGAAGTAATCCAATATGGAACATGTAGTGGGAATCTATGTGAGAATTTTGGTAAGGTTTATAAAGCAGCACTATAGATGAATGCAGAGCGGGTGGCTCTGTACATAAGTACTGGACTATGAACCACAAGGTAGGCAGCTCAAGCGCATCAGCTACTCTTTGGGAGAAAGGTGAGGCTTTCTTCTCCTGCAAAGATACATAGCCTCTGAACTTCTTTATAGGGTCACACTTAGTTGGAACCAACTCAACAGTACTGAACAACACCAACATGGATGAATAATCATTGGAATAAGCCACAGGACACAAGAATTGTATGCTCAAACCTTTCCTAATTATCAATAATCGTGAGAGTCATACAATTTATACCAACCTCAATTGTCCAAAAATTTAGTTGAGGTCATTGGATTGGAACTCTCTACGAATCTGTTCTAGATCTAACTTTTTTAAATGTTACAATGTTTGCTTGATTTGTGATAAAACCTCAAACACACTGCCATTGAGTCAGTTCTGACTCAAAGCAACCAGATACAACAGAGGAGTTGTTGTTGTCAAGTGCACATAGGACAGAGTACAATTGCTCTATATGATTCTTGAGGCTGTAAATTTTTGCAGAAGCAGATTGTCTCATCTTTCTTTAAGTGGAGAACCTGGTGAGTTTGAACTGCAAGCCTTTCGGTTAGCAGTCCAATGCATAAGCTTCTGCAACTCCAAGGCTCCTTTGATTTGTGATAAATGGTTAGAGAGAGCAATCAGTAGACATACATCATGGCAAAACTATATAGCAGGTGAGAAAAAAGAATGTCCCAGACTGAAGAAATAGTTTGTTCCAAAGACCTGTGAAGAAGTAGATTCTGAGCTCTGTACAAAAACACAATCCTGACACTCCCCCCTAAAATTATTTGTGGCTGGATTGAAAAGGAAAGAATATTGTTTAAAAAACAAAAAATGTTAGTATCTAATGTCAAGAAACTTAAAACAACTACAGAGAATGAATATGGTCCTTTGAATTGGCTGTCAGAAGTTTGGGAAACATTATTAATAAAATTATTCCAGAAAAGGAGGGAACATTAATTAACTGATGTTGATAGACCCTATTAACTATTAAGAGGAGAGAGTGGAAGGTGAGCATCAACTAAGAGATACACAGTGTGTTTACATTTCTAATTTATTATTCATTAAACTAATCCATCAGGAGGTCACCCAAGCCCCCTTAAAATTTCCCAAAGAGAAAATAGAAACACATTTCTAGTTCATAATCAGGAATTCTTCAAAATAAAAAAAAAAAAAATAAGTTTTATGAGTCAAGTCCAAAGGTCTACAAAGCAAAAACTACACATAAGCCAAAAATGTTTTAGTCAAGGACTTCCTCAATCAGCTGGGGGTCCATGCCCTAGACAGAGGTAGTGAAACCTACTCATAGATATCTTAATAACGTGTGCAGAGGTAAGCAAGGAACTTTTATAGATACCTCACTTTAAGACAAACTAAAGACCACATGACACAGAATATCTAAAGAATAAGAAAAAAAAATGCTATTTATATATAGTTAGAGAACTCTGAACTAAAATTGGTAAAGAGCGAACCTGGTATCCACTTACAACACAGAAAGAAAACACAAACTAGGTTTTAGGTGCTGGCTTCATATCTTGAAAGTGCCATGGTCTTGAGCAAGTCATTGAATGTCCTAGTTACAGTTTCTTTTTAGCCAATTGGAAATAATAATGCCTGTTTTCTTCCTCTGTGAAGGCTTAAATAAATAAAAAACATGTAAGATTCCAAGTAAAATGCATAAAATTCTCCTAGTAATTCTTTTTATTGTTTGGGGGTGCTGGATTTATTTTCTCAGTGGAAGTAAGTACAAGTAAGGCACTCCTTCTTATAAATATTGATGGAAAAATCTCCAACACTGTATTCACTTTGTATGTCCGTATTATTGACTACCCAGTGAGCCAGAAACCACACATTCTATTTTTCAGTTATCTGATTAAAAACAACCCAGCTCAGTACTGAACTTGGAAGCTGTCAGAAGCACCACCTGTCTGATTTTCTTACAGCTGTCAGAAGCAAATTTTAGATCCACCTCCCAAACGTTTACTCCACTGGAAGTGGATTATGTCTATATTAAAAACATCTTCGTGTTTTCAAAGGGTTATTTCATTAAATGAAATTTATATATGGATATATATTGCATAAATAGTTGCAAGAATAGCGCTACTATGGATAAATAATAGAAAATATGATTTTGTTTTGGCAGGTGCCTTTTCAGCTTTGAAACAGAAAACATTTATTTTAATATAAAGGATAGAATTTATCAATTGGAGGAAAAAGAGAAATGAGCTTGTGAAAAAAATCAGAAATCTAACATGTAATTGCTTTGTTTCAAAAAAAAAATACTGATTTTGTGGGATACTATACTTCAGCTTTGAATTCCTACAAATAATATAATACATATAAATTCTATGAAGGCATTTATATCTTAATTTGCTTATAAACATGATACATGTGTATATGTTGATATGTTCTAGGAAGAAAGGCAAAACAAATTTAAGTTCTCCATTTTAAAATATTGCAAGCAAAATTGTTCAAAAAAGCATTCATTAGTTTAAACATGGAATGTAACCTTTTAAGTTCATCAGGGTCTCTATCTTTGCAAGCCTTGTAATAATCTTTGTTAGGTAAGATATCACCCATAATCGTACATGACTATAGCTATTTATAGAGGTGTGGGTGACATTTGTTATCTAATGGGGCTTTTGATGAAGCAGAGAAGAGTTTCTAGATGCAAAATTTCAGAGACCCTCTTCTCACTTCTGAGACATACAGACCTTTATTCTCTCAACTCCCAATGCCACTTCTCAGAAGTCTGTATAATCCCACCAAACATGACAATTATCTAACAGCAGCTTTTTAAATAGACACATTGCCAGTCAACGTGACTGTAAGTTTAAAGGTTTTTTTACCCCCCATAGTTGATATTATTGGAAAATACCTTCAACGGTGATCTCAGTCATAGTGATCTTCAAAAGTAAAAGTCAGGTGAAAAAGTTCCGGTTAAGTGGCACTTGGCAGGATACTTTAGGATCTGAGAACACTGATAGGGGGTTCGTTGTTGAAATGTGAGGGCTCTCGGTTTTTCTGGCTATTTCTGCTGCGTTTTTGTTATCCTGTTGAACTTTGTCTCTTCTCTGCAGCGTTCTCCCGGTGGAAACAACCTGAGCCCTGTCCAAGCAGTACTTGTGGCTTAGGCAGAAGTATCAGCTTGGAACAAAAATAGCCTCATCTCCCTAGGTCTCTTCAGCACTTTTTTTTTTTTTTTTTTGGCACTCTAGAGAACCTACATGCATACACAATCACACACATACAACAGCTCTTCAGCCCCCAAAAGAAATAGGCAAGGGAAAAGGGGAAAAAAATAAGTGAAAGAACTACACAGTACTGTCTAAGCCCCCACAGCTTCCTTAAGATAATTACAGATCTCGGGGTTTATGTCAGAAAACATGAACTAAAGAGTTGAAAGTAATCTTATCCCTGATAGCTCAGATTTATTCTTAGTGCCCTTAATGCTCAGTACATTCCTTCTTCCCTTATTTGGTTTGGGGCGGGTCCTGTAATGGCTACCAGAGGCAAAGGGGAGGATCTTCTTAAGTCATTTTATCCAATTTGACTCCCTATTGGTCCAAACCCACTTAGCACATGCAGTTATTTATATAGATAGCCAGCTGTTCCTTGGAAACCCTACACAGGATTGTATGGATCGGAACCGACTCCACTGCACTTAACAATAACAACAATATAGAGAGCAATACTTAAAATTGCAAGTATTTAGTGTTGAACCTTCCTTCTAAAATAGTCAAGATGTTGAAGATTACAATTTTTCAATCACTGGCCAATGAAAGAATACACGACATAAAGTCGTATTATGACATTTGAGAATAATGTTTTACTATCTTTTTAAATCTTTTTAATACTTTGTTGAAAACAAAATATCTGAATTTATGTGGTCAAGTAAAAGGAAGATAGTATACCATTTAGAAATTCACAGCCAATATTCTAGCAAAAGATTTTAATTTTTATTTACTCCAACTTAAAAATAAATAATCATAGCAGCTAACAATTAACCAAATTGGCTTATTAGCATTTCACCATCCCACTCTTACACAGGTGTTAATGAGCAGAGAAATATTCCATGGTTGCTGGTTGGAAGAAGGAGCAAAGGGCACCAATAACCAGAAACTTTAGTCAAGTCTTGAATAACCACTCTGCCATGAGGTATCTTTGTTTTTATCAATGAGGAAATTGAAACTTTGGTATAGCAAAGTGACTTTTGTAGTTAGCACAGCAAGTTAGTGGTGGAGCCGAAAGTTCAAGCCATGTTTCAGTTCATTGCTAAGTGAATCCAATTGCTAAAGTGAATCACTTTTATGTTAATTTCATATTCAACATCACAAAAAAGACTCATTGCTGTGTGAATATAAATTGCTTAGTGATACACTTTTATTGTATTCTAATATTCAACACCACAAATTCTTGTAGTCCTAACTTGCTGTCTTTTGTTAAATGAGAACCTCAGAGGTCATAAATCAAAGACTTGTATGCTATTTTAACATTTGAGACTCAACCAAGTGCTATAACAGTTATTTCTATAGAAAATGACCTGCTCCATACCAGTGGCTCTGTCTTTATTTGCTGCCCAAGTTAACTGGCACAATAAGAAGTACTTAAATATCAGCTGAGTAAACAGATTTGTAGGAGCTCTGGTAGCGTGGTGGTTATGAATCAGACTGCAAACCGCAAGGTCAGCAGTTCAAAACTACCAGCTGTTCCATGGGAGAAAGATGAGGCTTTCTGCTCCTGAAAAGATTTGTAGCCTCGGAAACCCTGTACAGGGTCACAATGAGTCGGAAGCAACTCCACGGCACATAAGAACAATAAACAGATTTGTACACAAGGAACCATAATGAACAAACTAGGAAATAATTTTGAAGAGCATTCCTGATTTTATGCAAGGTCTTAGGAAGAGTGAAGATGTCAGCTTGAGGACTAAGGTGTGCCTGACCCAAGCCATGGTATTTTCAATAACCTTATATGTATGTAAAAGCTGGACAGTGGATAAGGAAGACCATAGAAGAATTGATGCCTTTGAATTGTGGTGTTGGAGGAGAATACTAAAAGTGCCATGGACTGCCAAAAGAACCAATAGATCTGTTTTGGAAGAAATCCCACCAGAGTGCTCCTTGATGGCCAAGATGGCTAAACTTCGTCTCTCATACTTCAGACATATTGTCAGGAGGGACCAGTCACTGCAGAAGGATATCATGTTTGGTAAGGTGGAGGGTCAGAGAAAAAAGAGGAAGACCCCCAACGAAATGGATTGGCCAAGTGGCAGCATCGATGGACTCAAGCATGGCAACAGTAGTGAGGTTGGCCCAGGTTCAGGCAGTGTTTTGTTCTGCTGTGCATAACTCATAGGAGTCAGTACCAACTCAATGGCACCTAACAACAACCCTTACAACTAAGCTTAGAGGTTTTGACTACAAGTCTAACTTTTCCCAGTAGATGAGGTCTTGTTGCAAGTACTACCATTTTAAAACCAGGAACACTGCAGGATGGAAGAATGCAAAATCCTTGCAGCACTGGGTTGGTGTCTGTTTTCTAAATTTGGAGAAAGGAGCCTAATATCAGAACATAACTTCACTGCCCTCAAAGGCGTATGCTTCCAACATCACCCCAGTTCTTCCAATTTTATGAAACATCACTTGATATCGTAATTTGTCAGTCACTTACAAATCTTTCACAATAGTTAACTGAAGAAATGATAATATGGTATTGTTAACTGTCATCAAGTTGTTTCTGACTTATAGTGACTCTCTATATAGAGTTTCCAAGGAGTGACTGGTGGGCTTGAATTGCAGAACTTGTAGATAGTAATCCAGTGCTTATTCTACAACACCAAATCAGAACTCCAATAATATGACAGGAATTTATATGGATCTGGACCTAAATAAAACTAGCTTGCAGGAAACAACATCAATTAAAACTTTTATTTAATAAAAAGTTAAATTAGATTGTTATTGTTAAGTGTTGTCAAGTCATTTTTTACTCATAATCACCACAGATAGGGTTTCTGAGGAGCAGCTTGTGACTTTGAACACTAACCTTGTGGTTCGAATCACCCTTGAGGTCCAATAGTGCTATACCACGACTCCTTAAATAAGACTGAGAAATTAGTATTCTTATTCTTTAAAGAAGACTCTGGAGGCCTGGTGTGGCACTGTGGGTTAATGTGCTGGACAGCAAAGTTGGTTTGAACCAAAAGGTCGGTGGTTCAAGGTCACCAGTGGCTCCTAATAAAACCTATATAGGGTTTCTGTGGGTTGGAACTGACTTAGCAGCACAACAACAACAACATAGAGTGTGAATGCTAAATTCTCAGTGAATAATATTACTTTCTCTTTACAATCACTAATTTGTCCCAATTCATTTTTTAAAAAAATTCATGGTTAAAAAGATGGTGTCAATTCACTGGTCTATTCTAACACAAACCAAAAGTATTCGTTCTCTCCTCTGTGTAATGACATCTAGTATTCTATTTCTGTAGGGTTAGTGCAGGTAGATTTATCTTGATTTTGCATACAGGAACATCTAAGAAACTGGTATACTAGCAACTGACCTAGTCTATGTAAATCAATAATAAAACCCTGAAGATGTGTCCTCTTATGAAATGTTGAATACAACCCTGGTGCAGACCTTTCTTAATTTTAAAGCATTCAGTGTTCCCTTCTTCTGTTAGAACAAGTGCCTCTTGGTCTATGTACAGATTTCTCATGAACAAAATTAAGTGTGCAAGTTTCTTATGAGCACAATTAAGTGTTCTGGAATACTTATTCTCCACAATATAGTCCATGATCTACACAATCAGAACCTTTTGCGTAGACAGTAAGGCACAGGTAAATATCTTTCTGTTATTCTCTGCTTTCAGCCAAGATCCATCTGGCATCAGCAATAATATCCCTCATTCCATGTCGTCTTCTGAATCCTGCTTGAACCTCTGGAAGTTCTCTGTCAATGTATTATTTTAGACGTTTTTGAACTATCATTAGCAAAATTTTACTTGCATACTATATTAATGATATTGTCTGATGATTTCCACATTCTGTTGGGTCACCTCTCTTTGGAATGGGCACACATATGGATCTCTTACAGTCAGTTGGCCAGTTAGTTGTCTTTCAAATTTATTGGCATAGATGAGTGAATGCCTCCAGTGCTATATCAGTTTGTTGAAAGATTTCAATTTGTATTCCATCTATTCCTGATTCCTGTTCTTTGTCAATACCTGCAATACACCTTAGACTTCTTCCTCCAATATCATTGAGTCTTGATCCTACGCTACCTCTTCAAATGGTTGAACATTGACCATTTCCTTTGTGAAATGGTCAGTGATTCTGGTATAATGGTACAGTGATTCTGTGTATTCCTTACGTCTTTTCTTTTCTTTCTTTCTTTCTTTTTTTTTTTTTTTATGTTTTCTGCATCATTCAATATTTCACCCATAGAATTCATAAATATTGTAAATCTAAGCTTGAATTTTTTTTTCCAGTTCCTTCAGTTTGAGAAATGCTGAGCCTGTTCTTCCCTTTTGATTCTCAAATTCCAGGTCTTTGAACATTTCTTAATAATATTTGACTTCATCTTCTTGAGCTGCCCTTCAAATTTTTCTATTCAGCTCTTTTACCTCCTCTTTTTCCATTTGCTTTAGCATTTCTACAACAGAGAGCAAGTTTCAGAGTAACATCTGACATCTATTTTGGTCTTTTCATTCTTTCTTGTCTTCTTAGTGACCTTTTGATTTCTTCATGTATGCTGTTTGTGATGTCATCTCACAACTCTTCTGGTCTCCAGTCTTCAGTATCTAATACATCAAATAGGTAATCTCTGAATTAAGGTATTTGTAGTTAAGAAGTCATTGATCTTGAAAATTCTATCATGCAATCTCATGCATCATTTCCTTCACCAAGGCCATATTTTCCAGCTACTGCTCCTTCCTTTTTGTTTCCAACCTTTGCATTCCAGTCACCAGTAATTTTCAATACATCTTGTTGTATGTTTGATCAATATCAGACTGAAGAAGTTGGTAGAATTCTTCAATTTCATCATAACTGGCTTTAGTGGTTGATGCATAAATTGAAAAATGTATTGAATTGAATAATTGTGATATTAACTGGTCTTCCTTGTATGTGTTTGGATATTACTCTATCACAGACAGCATTGTATATCAAGACAGTTCTTGATACATTCTTTTTGATGATGAATGTGATGTCATTCTTCTTCAATTCATCATTCCTAGAATAGTAAACCATGTGATTGTCAGATTCACAATTATCCACACCAGTTCATTTCAGCTCACTAAAGCCCAGAATATTGATATTTATGCATTCCATTTCATTTTTTACAATTTCCTAAATTCATACTTAGTATATTCCATGATCTGATTATTAATGGATGTTTACAGCTGTTTCTTTTCATTTTGAGTTGTGCTCCTTCAGGAAATGAACATTCTGAATGCTTTGATCCATTTGCTCATCATGGTCAGCTCTACTTTGAGGAGACAGTGATTCCTCAGGTGCTGCCCACTTGAAGGGTTCATCTTCTGGCTCTGTATCTATCAATATTTTGGAGCTCTTCAACAGTTCAGAGTGCCAATAAATTTGTGAGATATCCAGTTGGGATAGAAAGTACTCTTTACTTTGATTTCAAAATAATAAGTTGCATAACTTTCATGTGAGCTTACATTTTAAGATTCTTTCCATTAGTGGACAAAGATTAATAACCAACTGGAACCATTTGAAAACAGAGAGAGAGAGAGACAGCACAGTGTTATCATTTAAGAAACATTATAATTAAGAAGTAACATAATTCAAACTACTGTTTTGGTACCTGAGATTAAATAATTTACCAGGGGAAATACACAAAAGATACATGCTTTAGTTTTGCTTTGGAAGTAAAGATGAACTTGGGTAAAACAATCTAGATATAGACGGAAATAATTAAAAACTGAAACTTTAGAATGGAGAATTATATAGGAAACTAGGAATATTACAAATGGTATACGGGGCCATTTGCTTGTATTTACTTTCACTTGACCTAAAAGTCCCATTGCATAATCAAGAAATACCTCTGATTATCTTCCTGATAATATTCAATTTCAGAATCTCAAGAAAATCTTCAATTGAATTATTAGTTCGTTAATCTTACTTCATCTCAAGGCTGATGCTTACTTCATTTAGAATTGCTTTGTGTTCTCTTTGGGTCATGAAACAATTCTACCCTCATTTGCTTTCTTAAATGGATTATACTCATTTATTTAATCAAAGGTTGAAAGTCACTCCATATGTTTGGCTTACCATCTGATTATTTAGAAACTGTGTAATCCGGGTAGTTTCAAATGACGGAAAGCATTCCAGTGCAATTAAAAACTTTCCTCTCTTTAACTCTGACTCATGAATAGCTGAGTCTCCAATATCAGGCTTCTTCCCTCACACACATTTAACATTGTCAATCATTCTCTCGGAAATTTGCCTTCATCAATCTAGTCTTCATTTAGCAAAGGCAACCAATGCCCCTTCCCTTCTTAGAGAGCTGGTCCACTACCTGGTTTTCTTTATGAGGAGCTGCAATATTCTGTATTAGGTAACCCTTCAGAGGTCCATAAATTAGGAGACTACTTTCTATTCTGCAGTCCTGGGTGCTATTCAAAGTATCCAGCTTTGGTGATTTATGATATAGTATTTCCTTATAAAAAATAAAATACCTTTTTTATAAAGGGGAAAATATCTAATGACCAGTTCACAGATTAACAAATGTCTTTTGCTCTTAAATATCTTTAATGCATATTTACCTTTCGAGTCAGGCTGCTCATGGTCAATAGTTCTAAATTTCCTGGTCAGTAGTTCATAGTCAGTAGTTCAAAACTACCAGTAGTTCCGCAGGAGAAAGATGAGACTCTCTGCTCCTGTAAAGATTTACAGCCTCAGAAACCCTATGTTGGGTCGCAATGAGTAGGAACCAACTCCACGGCACACCACCACCATCCTCATTTTCAAATAAATTCACAATGTCATTTTGAGAATGAAATCAATGAAGACCTTCATAGTCAATAATGCAATCTGCTAATCTGGTTGATCATTATCAACTTTCAGTTAAAGTCATTCACTTCGTGAGCTTATTATTTAACAATTTATATTCCCATTTTCAGTAAATACATATTAGCAATTTACTCTGTCCTTGGCACTGGATTCGATACTAGTGATACAAAGATGAGAAAGAGAAGATGTTGTCTTCAGGGAGCTTACAGTTTAGTATGAGGATGCTAGGCAGACCAAACACTATAATTCTAAATTCTAGAAAATAATGAACTTTAGCATGCAGTGACAAAAAAGGACCAATCAGCCTATTTAAATGCAAGACTAACAATTTTAAAAGAAAGAGAACACTGAAGTTGGCTCTTGAAGTATATCAAATTATTCAGATAAATGTTTGATTGTATACATTTATGTAACAACTCAGAAAAAAACACATTGTCATTGTTAAGTGCTGTTGAGTTGGTTCTGACTCACAGTAATGCTGTGTAGTGTAGGGTCAACAAGGAATGGCTGGTTGGTTTGGGCTGCCCACCTTGCACTTCGTTGTCCAGTGCTTATCCTACAGTGCCATACCAGGATGAAGGCTTGAAAACCCATGAACATTAAATTTGCTCACAAAATACTTTTAAGAAAGCTACAGAAAAAAATAACAACAACAACGAAAAAAAAAAAAAAAACAGAAAATGAAAAGATTAAAAAAAGCCATATACTAAAATGCCCTATAAGTAATACTAAGATGTTTAGACTTAACCTTGATTAATAATTGGGTCCTGTTGTGGTGCTGTGGGCTAATGCACTGTACTGCATGCTTGGTTTGAATTGCAAGACCAGCTGTTCAAGTTCACCAGCCACTTTTTGTAAACCTTATGAAGGGTTGCTATGAGTGAGAACTGACTCAGTGGCACTTAGCAACAATAATGACATTAAATCTTTTTAAGCAAAAACATAAAATGATTAGATTTACCTTAAGAATCTTACTTGAAAGGCAAAGGAGTTAGAGTAAGAATTAGAAATACATAAGGTAAGAAAAAAAGAAAAGAAAAATAGCTAATATTATTATTAATGTTATCATTTAAGGGAAGAAAGCCAGGAATGAGAGAAAAGAGGTTAATGATATAGCCGGTTAAAGATATAGAAGTGTGGTGCAGGGAGGAATGTAGAGTTTGAAGCAGATAGAGGAGTAAAACAAGCTCATGTTAAAAATACTTTTTAAAAAAATAAAATTTTTACACTTATGGATACAGTAGCTCAAAAGAGGCAACAAATCTTTACAGCAAGGATCATTCCCAGCCCCTCCATACACAGAGTAGACAGGG
>NW_006408531.1:33819354-33826390 GCF_000296735.1 Chrysochloris asiatica | reverse complement strand
GCATGTGAAAGTTGGACAGTGAATAAGGAAGACTGTAGAAGAATTGATGCATTTGAGTCATGGTGTTGAAAGAGAATATTAAAAGTATGAAGGATTGCCAAAAGAACAAAAATACAGCCAGAGTGACTCCTTGGAAGCGAAGATGGCCACACTTCGTCTCTCATACTTCGGATATATTACCAGGTGGGACCAGTCTCTGGAAAAGGATATCATATTTGGTAAGGTGGAGGTTCAGAGAAAAAGAGGAAGACCACAAGTGAGATGGGTTGGCACAGTGGAGGCCATGATCGGCTCAGGGTTAACAAAGATTGTGACATTGGCCTAGGACTGGGCAGTATTTTGTTCTGTTTTGCATGGGATAGCTATGAATTGGAATCAGCTCAATGGCACCTAACAACAACAACAATATAGTACTATTAACAGATATGGTGGTTCTAGGAAACATGGGTTTGTAGTAAGAAATCTGGACTTCTACTAGTTAAAGTGATGCAAGAGTCTGAAACAAAAAGAGTCTTCAATATACCTCCTTAAACAAAATAGTGTAAAAACTCATTCTTCTCTTATATTGTCATCCACAGAGTTGTTCCAGGTCAGTGGCAACTATTCTCCTTGGGGACATTTAGAGATCCAGACTAATGGCAGCTCTGCCATTCTTATGTGAGTTACAAGATTTTTCTGGTCATCACCATGCCAACTGGCAGAAAGGAGTAAGCCTTGAAGGGTTGCCTTGAAAGTTTATATGGGCCAAGCCTAAAAGTGGCAGGCTATTACTTGGTGATAGTCTGATTCTTTGTAATACCAAACTGCAGAGGAGTAGAGTTAGGGATAGGCAGTAACGTCCCACTGAAATGCTATAACTAGGACGGAAGTCAATACCACAGTCCTATTTTAGATTCTCTGTAGTTATATTAATAGAGTGACCATAAAAGCAAAAATATATGCTAAGACAGAAATCTGTAGGGAAATATGCCCTTATAGAAAAGGTTTAGCTAAGATTCAATCTGAGGAAAGGATATGGGAAGAGTAGTATAGAGGTGAGAATTTGGGGGAAAATACATGATCTGAAGATACTTCATTTAAAGCAACATTTACGGATTACAGTGTACATTTTTAAATCAATCTTGGTACTTTCAGAATGAGATTACTCTTAACTTCTAAGTGCATGAAAAGCTGTGACATCATACTGATATTCGTGTGAATGAGAAACAAAGACATATCTACTAAGAACTAAATAATTTGTAAAGATTTTTATTAAGGCCTATGCCTTCCATTTTTCCAAGCAGTTTTCAATATTTATTTAAATCTCTTCTATCTCTTTCTCTCCTTTTATTGGGATGAGGAGTAGGGGTGGGTCAGTACTTCCTGAATAGTCCACTGCAGAGTATTTCATCAATTGAAATTAAAGATGCATTTTACAGTTGTCACTGATATATGACTTTGAGAATATTCACTGCTATATAAATGTTAAATGTTCCCATGCTCATGAAAATCACATTTCATCTCAGAACTGTGTCTGGTTTTGCTATTCATTATTCATTTGAAGTCAGAATTTTCCATTTTCAAAATTATAATTAATGTGAATATTATTAAATGTTGTCACAACTGGCAGATTGTCAGTTTTCCTTGACCTCCTAATGTGTAGTCACTCTCATTTCAAATGCTTCATTTTTGTTCTAAATTTTTCTCAAAACAAAATAGAACCATTTGCTCAGTCCCAAAACATCCCACTTAACAAACTAAACTGGCTCTTCTCTCCTAACTGCTTACCCTCTTATTTAACAGGAGTTATTTTCTTCCTTTCACGCCCCCGATAGTGTCAGCCTGACTACCTGAAAGTCAATGCATGTAGGATTTGCATTAGGAAAAGAGTATGTGTTTTGTCAACTTTACATCCCACACAGAAATCGTGGGCTCTAAGTTTAGAATAGGGTTTCAAACCAACATAAGTGGTATTTCATGCTGGGAACAAATTGAAGTTGTCAAAGACACTAAGGATATAAAGCCATGCTGTCTTGGTATGGCCAATAAGTAGAAGAGATGACTGGATATGAAGAATAGTGCAGAAAGCACCAAAATGTATTCCCCAGTAGGGAAGCCTGTTATATACAATTCAAATGCTCAGTCCTATAATTTAGAAATTGAATTTGAAAGTTTTCTGGTAAAAGGCAAATACCATTTGGAATACAAAATAAAGTTAGCAATTGGATGGCAGATACCCATCACACAAGCCGTATTTTTCAGATCTGTGCCCTTTGTAGACACTAGTTGTTAATCATAGCATCCTCTCCCACTGAGTATAGATACAGTCTCTAAATCTGCTGATCACAGAATCCCATAGAGCCATCATAATTTATCCCAATTGGGATTAATCTAATTGCTGTTAACTAGGGAAGAAGGTCATAGACACCAGCTGATGGATTGAGATCTTATGGAGAGGACAAATAGGGATATTTCCATTGTCAAACTTCAAGCACCTTTAACTTTAGGAGCTGCTGTGTCTGTGTACATAAGTGATTAGCATTATAATCGGCAGAGACAATCAATTCTGGCAATTCACCATTTCATTGGAACTATAAAAATCAGCAGTTACTTCAGCTGGTTCAAATTAGAAAGATATATAATTTTGTTTTGCTTTGGAAATGTTGTGGACTACAGACACGTTTGATTTAGTCACTGATTGCATTTACATTCCACTAGATTAATCTAGCAACATCAGGCTTATTTAAAATTTTTTTTAGCAGAAAGCATAAAAGCAAAGAAAGAAAAAGGAAAAAAAATTAAATGTTACTATCATAAAAAATTATTAAACACCTATTTTTAAGCAGATTATTTATTTCAAAGTATGATTAGTTTAGAGGCATGTAGGACCATGTACATTCATGAGTTTAAGGATCTTAGAAATCCTTGAAGTTAAATTTTACATTTTACAAATGAGGGAATTGAGACACAGGCTAAGTCACTTGCTCATATTTGTATAAATCATTATTGAAGAGCTTGAGCTAAAATCCAGTGGCACTGAATCTCAGCTGAGTGCTCTTTATGTGACTCCTTGCTGGCTTTATTAACATTTTCCCTTATCCAGACATTCTGGATTTCAACAACTGCCCATCTATCATAAATATCAAATTTCCTTTTGTCTATTCTGAGCCCTAAGAAAGACATCCATGCATTTTATATACCACTGGACTGCTAACCACAAGGTCATCAGTTTAACCAACCAGCATCTCCTTGGGAGCCCTATACAGGGTCACTGATTTGGAACTCACTCAAACAACACTTATCAACAACAACAAATATGTCATCCAGATAGAGTTCCTGGGACATGCAAAGCGTTAACATGCTTGGCTATTAGACAAAAGGTTGGAGGTTAGAGACTAGTCAGAGGCACCTCAGAGAAAATCAGTCATTGAAAACTCTATGGGGCACAGTTCTACTCTGGCACACATGGGATTCCCCTAAGTCAGAATCAACTTTTAATTTCATTTTATTTATCTATTTATTTGAGGTTCAATCATTTCAGAAGATAATCTATGATCTCAAACCGATGGTGATGAAGGAAGAAGTCTAGGCTGCACAAAAGTCATTGGTGAAAAACAAGGGCCCAGGAATTGAAGTAAAATGCTTAACACACTGTTGTGACACTGGCTGCACTCACTCATCTCTGCCAATAGATTCAGAAGACCACTGGAAGAAATCCACACTTGTGCCCATTCCAAAGAAAGGTGACCCAAGGAAATGTGGAAAACATCTAACAATATCATTAATATCACAGTCAAGTAAAATGTTGCTGAATTCAAAAAGAGTTGCAATAGTACATCAACAGGTAGATCCCAGAATTTCAAGCAAGATTCAGAAGAGGATGTAGAACTAGGGATATAATTGCTGGCATCAGATGAATCTTGGTTGAAAGAACAGAATACCAGAAAGATGCTTATTTGTGCTTTATTGAGTATGCAAAGGCTTTCAACTATGTGGATCATGACAGACTATGGATAACATTATGAAGAACAAATATTCCAGAACACTTAATTGTGCTCATAGACCAACAGGCAGTTGTTAGAACATAACAAGGGGACAACGAATTGTTTAAAAATAGGACAGTTGTGCACCATGGTTATATCCTTTTGCCATAATTATCCAATTTGTATGCTTAACAAATAATCCAAGAAGCTGGATTATGAAGAAGAACATGACATCAGGATTAGAAGATGACTCATGAACAACCTGTGATATATAAATGATACAAACTTGCTTGTTGGAAGTGAAGAGGACTTAAAAACACTTGCTGATGAAGATGAATGGATTACACCTCAAACTAAAAAAAAACTAAAATCCTCACAACTGAACCAATAAATAACATCATAATAAATGGATAAAAGATTAAAATCGTCAGAGACTTTATTTTGTTTGGTTCCCCAATCAGTGTTCATAGAATCAGCAGTCAGAAAATCAAACAACATATTACATTAGCAGATCTGCTGCGAAAGACCTCTTTAAAGTGTTAATGTGTCAAGATGCCACTTTGGGGACTATCGAGCAACTGATCCAAGTCTTGGTATTTTCAGTTGCCTTATATGCATATGAAAGTTGGACAGCATAAAAGAAAGACCTTAGAAGAATTGATGTACTTGAATTATGGTATTGGCAAAGAATATTGAAAGTATCATGGACTGCTGGAAGAACAAACACATCTGTGTTGGAGGAAGTGCAGCTAGAATGCTCCTTTGAAGAAAGGATGGTGGTACTTGGTCTTTTATTGTTTAGTCATGTTAGGAGAGATCAGTCCCTGGAGGAGGGCATCAGTTAAAAAGAGAAAGACCTCCAAAGAGATGAACTGACACGGGGACAGCAATAATCAAACATGAAAACAAATGTAAGGATGGTGAATGCAAAAAAGCATGAAGAACCAACCATTCTGCCTACAGCCTTCTTTGCTCAACTGGGTTCAATAATCCATTGCAGCGGCCACACAGAACTCAAGACACCATACTCACAGTTATGGGGTTTATTAGGGAAGCTAATAGGTTACAATTCAGAGTCAGAAAATGGTCAGAACATAGCTGTTCCTGTCAGTGGTTAATAAATGCCCACAGGAAACACCACTCCACCATAAGTTCAACCTGAAGACACTCAACTCTATCTCCATGGAACAGCAAACCAGCTCCCCAACTTAAGTGCCTGGAGATACCCCACTCCACAAGTAAGCTTCCTACCCAAAGTCACTCAGCTTTACTTGCTCCATAGGCTGGGAAGTTTTGTCTCCAGCTCTGGTCCATGTTTCTGCTGCTGCTGCTTTTCCTCTGTCATGCTTCTGGTGTTATAGCTTTCTGTCCCTAAGTCAAGGAGCAACAATGTGCAGGAATCAAGTTTTCACAGTTACAATTAACATCCATGGCTGGATCATGTCATCCTGTCAGTATCTTCTCCCACATTTCTTATCCAGATCCAGCAGGGCAGAAATGTTGTTTGGTGAGAGTTACTGACTATCACTAAAAGAGACATTAGATAATTCACTACACTGAAGTTCAGAACTGGGCAGTGTTTCATTCTATTATGAATAGGATCACTATCATTTTTAATCAACCCAATGGCACATAACAACAACAGCAACATTTATTAGATAATTAGGGCATCCATGTTAGTTCTGTGCAGAACCATATTGAAGCCTGAGGCAAAAGAAAATGCTGTTAGGTGCTCATGAGTCCGTTTTCACTCATCATGACCCTACATACAACAGAATGCAACACTTCCTGGTCGTTCATCATCTTCATAATCATTGTTACATGTGAGACCCTTGTTATAGCTACTGTGTCGATCCATCTTGTTAAGGCTCTTTGTTTTTTGTTGCTTACACTCTACTTTGCCAACCATCATGTCCATCTCTAAGGACTGGTTCCTCCAACGTGCCGGAGACAAAGTCTCACCATTCTTCTTCTAAGAAGGATTTTGACTCTACTTCTCCCAACATTGATTTTTTTTTTTTTTTTCATTTTTATGGCAACCCATGGTATAGTCAATATTCTTTGTCAACAACATAATTCATATGCATCACAAGCATGCAAAAGTTTTCTGGAGATAATTCAGAAACAGTTGCTGCAGTACATCTACCCGGAACTGCCAGAAATTCAATCTGGATTCAGAAGAAAGAATGTGCCCCTATCAAAATATTCTCACATATTGTGAACCAAGTGTAAAATGCTGATAAAGTTTCTACAATGAAAAAACTTGACCATATATAAATCCCACAAAAGTTTTACCCATAAAAATCTTCCTATTGTGGGTTACAGGAGCACAAGGCACCAACAACTGGTATTGGTTGGTGATGACTGTGTCTGTTAATAGTAACATTATTTGAGCATATATGATATGCCAGGAGCAGTGGTCACCACTTTGTACAGATTACCTCATTTGATCTAGCATGTGTCTCCAGCTTCTCTACAAACTTCATTAAAGCTTCATCTATTTTGCTCAGTTACTGTGTGTCCCTAATAACACAGTGCCAGACCCAAAGTAAAGATTTGATACGGATTACAAAAGTAATTACATAAACACTGAAATTGAACATAAAATGAACTTGGATAAAAACTTGAAATCAGAAATGCGATATCAAACTACAAAAAGACATATTGTTAAGTTGCTCGCCCAGGAGACATCAAGGCAAGTGGTTGGGTCCCCTCAGGGAAAACCCCATTCCAAGACTAACACTCAATAGGAATACATGCTCTGATTGGTGATCACATATGTCACTGATAAGGGGAAGTGAGGGAAAAACAGCAATGAAGCTGCAAGCTAAGCACTACAATGTTCAATAGACTCCTGTGAATCCGGGTAGAGACCTGGTAGGGCAGCAGTGTAGCAAGACCTGGGGACTCTTGGACCCAGAGTCAGTGACATAGCCACAGAGAACCAGAGTGGCAAGTGAAGCGTCCGTAAAATAAGAAGAGAAGGCATATGCACAAGAACACCCATACTTGCAGATAATACACACTTGACCTGGCTTCAATGACTGGATGATTAAAGCTCAACCAGAAGAAGA
>NW_006408531.1:33817193-33818864 GCF_000296735.1 Chrysochloris asiatica | reverse complement strand
ATAGAGCAGCTGGGGAGTTTAGACCCAGAGAGGGAGAGGGGCTATGTGCTAATGACCGGTGGTCAGGCTTGCAGGGTATACCCTTTGGTTGGTTGGTGATGATACATGGAGGGGATTGTAATCATGGCAATGAAATGATATACGATAGGATGAATATAAAGCTGAAGTTAATGCTCTCCCATGTAAACTGTCACATAATTCACAATAAAAAAATTTTTTTAAAGACACCTTGTCACTGTTTTTAGGTGACATCGAGTTGGTTTCAACCCATAGTGTTCCTGTATAGGTTTTCCAAGAGTGTAAATCTTCAGGAGTGCAAAAGATCTCATCTTTCTCCCAAGGAGCAGTTGGTGGGTTTGAAGTGCCAACCTTGGGGTTAGCAGTCCAGTACTTAGCCTAAAATGTTAACAGTAAACATTGCTAATTGAAAGACGTCAGTATGAAAAATCTGTATACTGTATGATTACAATTATTTACCATTCTGGAGAAGGTAAATCTATTCAGATACTAAGAATATCAGTGATTTTCAGGGGCTTAAGAGGAAAATAAGAGGATAAACTGATGAAGGACATAGTAAACAGCAGAACTATTTTCCATGGTCCTGTAATAGTGAATACATGAGATTATACATTTGTCAAAAGACATAGAACTGTACAATACAAAGAATGAGCCCTAATAAAAACTACATACTTAGTTAATTAATATATAATCATGTATTTAAACAATAAAATAAGTATTGTTGTTAAGTGCTGTCCAGGAAATTCTGATTTATAGTGACCCTGTATTAGGTTTCCTAGGAACAACAGGTGGGTTTGAACCACCCACCTTGTGGTTAGCAATCCAGTGCTTATCGTACAGCAGAAGTCCAAATAATACATTTGTTGTTGTTAGGTGCTATAGAGTCAGTACCGACCCACAGCAACCTTATGCACAGCAGAACAAAAACACTGCCAGATCCTGAGCCAACCTCACTACTGTTGCCATGCTTGATTCCATCAATGATGACAGTTGGCCAATCCACCTCGTTGGGGGGTCTTCCTCTTTTTCTCTGACCCTACACCCTACCAAACATGATATCCTTCTCCAGTGACTGGTCCCTCCTAACCATATGTCGTAAGTATGAGAGACGAAGTTTGACCATCTTGGCCTCCAAGGAGCTCTCTGGCTGCACTTCTTCTAACACAGATCTGTTGGTTCTATGGGTGACCCATGACACTTTCAATATTCTCCTCCAACACCATAACCCAAAAACATCAATTATTCTACTGTCTTTCTTATTTACTACCAGCTTTTGCATGCATTTGAAGTTATTGAAAGTATCATAGCTTGGGTCAGAAACATTGGTCAGGCAAACCTTAGTCCTTAAGCTGACATCTTTGCTCTTCAACACTTTAAAAAAGGTCTAGTGCAGCACATTTTCCTAATGCAATATGTTGTTTGATTTATATACTGCTGCTTCTGTGAGTGTTGATAGTTGATCCAAGAAGAATGAAGTTCTTGACAACTTCAATCTTTTCTTCGTTAAAAAGAATGTTGCTTATTGGTCCTGTGAGAGGGTTTTTGTTTTCTTTACATTGAGATGTAGTCCATACCGAAGGCTGTGCTCTTTGATCTTCATCAGTAAATGTTTTAAGTCCTCTTCACTTTCAGCAAGCAAGGTTGTATCATCTG
>NW_006408531.1:33804658-33815207 GCF_000296735.1 Chrysochloris asiatica | reverse complement strand
GAAGTTTGGCCATCTTGTCCTCCAAGGAGCACTCTTGCTATACTTCTTCCAAAAGGGATCTATTGGTTCTTTTGGTAGCCCATGGCACTTTCATTATTCTCCTCCAACATCTGTAGGCACATGGATATTATCCTATCACAGACAGCGTTGTACCTCATGACTGATCTGGATATGTTCTTTTTGACTATGAATGCAACACCATTCCTCTTCAATTTGTCTTTTTTGGCACAGTAAACCATGTGGTTGTCAGATTTTAAATGGCCAATACCAGTCCATTTCAGCTTTCTAATGCCTAAGATATCGATTTTTATGCATTCCATTTCATTTTTGACAACTTGCAATTTTCCCAGATTCATACTTCATAAATTCCATGTTCCAGTTTTCAATGGATGTTTACAGCTGTTTCTCTTCATTTTGAGTTGTGCCCCATCAGCTAATGAAGGTCCCGCAGGCTTTTCTCCTATGGTCTTTACTCCATTCGCGTTATTACTATCAAAATCTCTTTGAGGAGGCAGGTCTTCCCCAGTCGCATTTTGAGTGCCTTCCAACCTGAAGAGCTCATTTTCTGGTACTATATCTGACAGTGTTTTTCTGCTGGTCATAAGGTTTTCAGTGACTAAATATTCGGAAGTAGTTCGTTATTGTTACTTCCTAATCTGTCTTCATCTGGAAGCTCATTTGAAACCTGTCCATCAAGGGTAACCCTGTTGTTGTTGTTGTTAAGTGCCGTCGAGTTGGTTCCGACCCATAGCGAGCCTGTACAGGGTTTCTGAGGGTGTAAATCCTTACGGGAGTAGAAAGCCTTATCTTTCTCCCGTGGAGCGGCTGGTAGTTTCGAACAGCTGACCTTAAGGTTTGCAGCCTGATTCGTAACCACTACGCTACCAGAGCTACTTAGGGTAACCCTACTGGTATTTAAAATAATGGTGGCATAGCTTTCAGAATCACAGCAACTCACAAGCCATCACAGTAGGGCAAACTGACAGAGAAGTGGTAGAAATAATACATAATAACAGTTAAATAATGCATAACAAACCTACTCAACAGCACTTAATAACAGTACATAATAATGTATCAATATTGGCTCACCAATTTTGACAAATGTACCACAACAATGGAAAATGTTAATGGAAGGAGAAACTGTGTGCAGAGAGACAAGAGAATATATGAGAATTCTTAGCTCTTTTTGAGCAGGTTTCCAAGGAGAGACTTGTGGACTTGAACCACTAACGTTGCAGTTCAAGTCAACTTTGCAGTTGAGCACCACATCATTAAATTATATAATAACTTTCTTTTCACCTACCAAACCACTTACCCTTTTCCCAATATTTCCCTGAACTCTAATATCAGAGTTTTGAATGTTTTTAGGTTTCTTAAAAGATTTTCCTAATTGATACAGATGTTTTTAAACACATATATTTCAAGATGCAACATTCAGTTTAAGAGGCTTTATAGCATAGTGGTTACAAATTGGGTTGCGAACTGCAAGGTCAGCAGTTTGAAACTACCAGCTAGCTGTTCCATGGGAGAAAGATGAGGCTTTATGCTCCTGACTCCATGGCACATAACAACAATTGTATAAAGAGATTTATTCTTTTTCTTTTGTTTTGTTTTAAAAGCTTTTCATTTATTTTGTGGGCAGGGAGTATATTCCTCATCTTACCTCCGCCCCAGGGAAAATCAGTTTTCCTTGTTTCTCATGGAGCCTCTGCCTTACTAACCTTGTTTCTGCTCGCATCATTGTTCTCACTGTGCTTCTTTCCCTCCTTGGCAGCCAGGATGCCTTGCTCCAGAAGCAAAGAGTGGAAAAGGAGTTGGTCTTTATTTCGAGCCTACTGTGTGTGGTCACGACATGAGGTGCTTTGTAAGCATTGATTATAAGCACACCTCAGAGATAATGCAGAGAGAAGAGAATTTTTTTGTTTTTTTCTGTAGCCAAATATGAGTGTTACTTTAATGTCCCTCTCTCGGCTTCTTACCTTCAATGCCATCTGAGAAATTTCAAGATGCCACTGTTGGTCGTTATGACATAACTCATGATTTATGTAACTCACATTATAAGGTAACTCATGATTTACATAACTCATGTAACTCTTGTTCCACAGCTCCTATTCAGGCCTTTTTCCTAGTGATAAATAGTTCAGGGCCAGCTAAGGCTGTTTTGCACTGCCGTTTGGTTTTAAGTGGAAATTGTTCCTTCAAATTTTGAGCAGGTCTGTGCACATGCATAGTAGAACACTTGGGGGATCTGTCCACTGACTTAGGCACCCCCTCTAGTCTCCAGAAATGAATGTGTGCAAACAGTAAGAGACCAATGAACAGATACAAAAGCAACAAAAAAAGAATGTACACTCCTTATCTCTGAGGATCGATCAGGCATCAAGCGTCCTTGGTGGCTCTGATACTTCTCCCATTCCGTCTCACCCAAGATGGCTGCTGCGGGAGCTGCTAGGTTGGTGGATTCAAAAGCATTAGATTTCTTGCTTCCACTACAAATTCCACTGGCTGTAAGCCTTCAAAGTTCCTAAATATTCCTTTATATGTGATTCAGAGTTCAGGGACCATACCCTGAACCTGCTTCATCTGTCATTCTGTGTTATTGCTGAGAGAGATCCTCACTGCACTTCTCCCTGATCTGCCATCAAACCCCACATAAAGGGATTTATTCTTATCTGGTAGAGTGGATTTATGTATACAAAATATTTAAACTTCCTTAGCCCAATCCAGAACCTTCTGAGGTGGGACATTCTCACTTGAAAAGACAAGTAGACCAGTCTAGAACAGCTAGAACAACAAAAGATACATCTTCAAATAAAGATCAGCAGGAAAAACCCAAAACATAAATGACAATATGACTGGCTACTACAATAATAAGCAAGTTGTTTTACAGGAAGCTATCAAGGCAAGCAGTCAAGTTCCTTCAGGACAAACCCCCCTCCAAGACTGAAACTCAAAGGGAATGCAAAAGCTGGCAAGTAAGCTTGCTGGTGACAATGTTGGTCTACTTGTGAGTTGAAGAAGGGGAAAGGCAGCAATGAAGAAACGGGCTGAGTTGAACCACATTCCATAGACTGCCATTGACCTGGAGATGAGAGAGAGAAGAAGAAGGTCTGGTTGGTTTGAAGTGTGATGAGACCCAGGGACTCCTGAGCCCATGGACAAGGATATAGCTACGGAGGGCTAGAACTGAGAGTGTAGTCTCCAACTGATATGAAGTGAAGGGAGTCTCAAAAGAAAGATGGAAACAGAAAAGTGTATATACATTGTAATGCTAATGAAAACATTAAATGCCTATTTTAATATCAGATAAAGCAAACTTGAAAACAAAAAGCATTGCTAAAATAAAGGAGCTACTTCAAAAAAAATTTTCAATGAATCAGAAAAATGTAACAATATCAAATATGTGTGTTGTTATTGTTGTTGTTAAGTGCTGTTCAGTTGATTCTGACTCATAGCCATCCAATGTATGCTTTCCAAGGAGCGGTTGGTAGGATTGAACTACTGACCTTGCAGTTAGCTGTTCAGTATTTATCGTATAGCACAATACCAAATCAAATCTGTTCTTCACATGATATCTAAATTCAGGTGGAATATATTCAAGGTCATATTTTGGCTCTTGTGTACTTGTTTTCATTTTCTTCAGCTTCAGTTTGAATTTGCATATGAGCAAGTGATGGTCTGTTTCGCAATCTGCCCCTGGCCTTGTTTTCACTGATGATATGGAGCTTTCCCATCGTCTCTTTCTGCAGATGTAGTCAGTTTAATTTCTATGTATTCCATCTGGCGAGGTCCGTCTTTATAGCCATCTCTTATGCTGTCTAAAGAAGGTATTTGAAAGGAGCAAATCATTGATTTTGACAAATTCTATCATGCGATCTCCAGCATCGTTTCTATCACCAAGGCCATATTTCCAACTACTGACCCTTCTTCCTCTTTGTTTCCAATCTTTACATTCCAATCACCACAAATGATCAACACATTTTGATTGCATGTTTGATCAATTTCAGACTGGAGCACTTAGTAGAAGTCTTCTGTTTCATCTTCACTGGCTTTAGTGGTTTGTGTGTAGAGTTGAATAACAGTGGCATTATATTAACTGGTCTTCCCTGTAGGCACATGAATATTATCCTATCACAGACAGCATTGTACCTCATGACTGATATGGATATTTTCTTTTTGACAATGAATGCCCCATCGTTTCTCATCTATTTGTCATTCTCAGCATAGTGAACCCATTCCAAACAGAGATGTCCCAACAGAATGTGGAAAACATCAGACAATATCTGTGATATACCATGCAAGTAAAGTTTTAATAAAGGTAATACAGAAATGGCTGCAAGCATACACTGACGAAAACTTCCAGAGGTTCAAGCTGGATTCAGAAGAAGCTGTGGAATAAGGGATATCATTACTGAAGTCCAGTGGATCTTGGCTGAAAGCAGAGAATATCAATGCTTTATTCACTATGTAAAGTCTTTCGAATGTGTGGCTCATCACAAGCTATGGAAAACATTGTGAAGTACGAGTATTCTGGAACACTAAACTGTGCTTATGAGGAACCTGTACACAGACAAAGAGGCAGCTGTTCAAACAGAACTTGGGAACACTGAATGGTTTTAAATTAGGAAAGGTGTGCGACAAGATTGTATTCTTTCACCATACTTATTCAACCTGTATGCTGAGCAAATAATCTGAGAAGCTGGGTTCTGTGAAGAAAATCGTGGCATCAACATTGGAGGAGGATTCATTAACAACCTCTGATATGCACATGATATAAACATGCTTGTTGAAAGTGAAGAGGACTTAAAATTCTTATTGATGAAGATCAAAGAGCACAGCCTTCAGTATGGATTGCATCTCAATGTAAAGAAAACAAAAATCCTCCCACTGGACCAATAAACAACATTTCTTATCAATGGAGAAAAGATATCAAGTTATCAAATGAAGTTATCAAGGACTTCATTCTTCTGGGATCAACTATCAATACTCATGGAAGCAGCAGTCAAGAGATCAAATGATGTATTGCATTGGGCAAATCTGTCGCACAAGACCTTTTTAAAGTGTTGGAGAGCAAAGATGTCAGCTTGAAGACAAAGTTGTGCCTGACCCAAGCCATGGTATTTTCCATAACCTCATATGCATGCGAAAGCTGAACAGTGAATAAGGAAGACTATAGAAGAATTGATGCTTTTGAGTTATGGTGTTGGAGGAGAATATTGAAAGTGTCATGGGCTGCCAAAAGAACCAACGGATCTGTGTTGGAAGATATGAAGCCAGAGTGCTCCTTGGAGGCCAGAATGGTCAAACTTCGTCTCTCATACTTTTGTTATATTGTCAGGAAGGACCAGTCACTGAAGAAGGATATCATGTAAAAGAACCAATGGATCTGTGTTGGAAGAAGTGCAGCCAGAGTGCTCCTTGGAGGCCAGAATAGTCAAACTTCATCTCTTATACTTTAGTTATATTGTCAGGAGAGATCAGACACTGAAGAAGGATATCATGTAAAAGAACCAACAAATCTGTGTTGGAAGAAGTGCAGCCAGAGTGCTCCTTGGAGGCCAGGATGGTCAAACTTCATCTCTCATACGTTAGTTGTATTGTCAGGAGGGACCAGTTACTGAAGAGGATATCATGTTTTGTAAGGTGGAGGGTCAAACAAAAAGAGGAAGACCCCCAGAGAGATGAATTTGCAAATTGGCATTATCAATGGGCTCAATTATGGCAACAATTGTGAGGTTGACCCAGGATCAGACAGTGTTTCATTCTGTTCTGCATAGGGTCACTATGAGCCAGTACTGAATCAATGGCACCTAACAATAACTACAACAATGCCAAATCTCCTTGAATTTGTATGTGTCTAATAAATGAATTTAAACTATATAAGGCAAAAATCGGACTCCTGGTGTAATGGTGTAGGATCAGCAATGGATGGTGAACCACAAAATGGGCAGTTCAAATCCACCCCTGCTCCTCAGAAGCTCTATATAGAGTCACTATAAATTGGAACTGACTAAATGGTAGCGTAGTGGTTATGAATCGGGCTGCGGACCTTAAGGTCAGCGGTTCGAAACTACCAGCCGTTCCGCGGGAGAAAGATGAGGCTTTCTACTCCCGTAAAGATTTACACCCTCGGAAACCCTGTACAGGGTCGCTATGGGTCGGAACCGACTCGACGGCACTTAACAACAACAACAACAAATGGCAATTACAACAGCAAAAGGAAAAACTCTTCACAACTTTGCTGGAAAATAAATAAATCTATATCTGTCTCATTAACTGATTCTAAAAGAAAACTAAATTACTAAACTTAGTTTTTGTTAGGTGCTGAAATTATAGTTGCTTATAATGACCCTATGCACAACAGAAAACACTGCCAAGTCCTGCACCATCTTTACAAGTGTTTTTATGCTTGAGCCCCTTGCTGTTGCCACTGTGCCAATCCATTTCTCTGACCCTCCACTTTACCAAGTATGATGTCCTCCTCTATGGACTGGTCCCTATTGATGATGTGTTTGAAGTATGAAAAACAAAGTCTCACCATCCTGGCCTCTAGTTAGAATTCTGGATGTATTTTTTCCAACACCGATTTGTTTGTTCTTTTGGCAGTCCATGGTTCTTTTAATATACATCTTCAATATCATAATTCAAAATGCATCAATTCTTCTATGGATTTCCTTATTCATTGTTCAACTTTCACATGCATATGAAGTTACTGAAAATACCAGTTTGAGTCAGGCTCACCTTAGTCCTCAAACTGACATTTTTGCTCTTGGACATGTTATCAAATCTTCATGAAGTCTCTATTTTTTAAAAAATTATTCTGACTCCCATAGCATAGGATATTCGAAGTAACCAAGAATTTTCTTACTGTTCTGCCAAATAGCTTTGTCTCTATACCATAAGTCCAGTACTACTATAAGGGTTATGTTTAGTAAGAATAATATTTCATGCATATAGTAGAAAATATGGAGTTGCATTTATTAATTTAAAAATTAAACCACATCTCGTTAGTATGTTTTAAAAACAGATTGGACAAGCAAGAAAACCATGAGGTCTTTTTTATAGGGATGAGGAACTGGGTAGGGAGTACATGACCTCAAGTTTTATTTACCTTGTAAATTAACTTATTCATTAGCCAAATGTCATCATTCAGACTTCTGTCATTTGTCAAATAAACTTTATTTGGACAAGGGGAAAAAAGTCAGTGAGTCAGTTTACTGAAAGTGAATAAAGCAGCTTAAAGTTCAAATATGACTCAAAATGAATGAATCCTTAGTCTCCAAGGTGCCACAGTGTGCTTATAGGCTTGGAAGATACAGAAAGAAACTGAAGAAAAAAATAGGAAACCAAATAATTCCAATGAATATTAATGGGAAATGAGCAATTCTTAGGCAGAGCTTTGTGTTCAGAAAGGAAATAGAATTTGTGAGAGGGTAAATTTCAATAAACACTTATTTATAGATATGAGAAAATGAGTTCTGCTGAATTTCAATCCTTAAACTATGACAGTGTCCATTTTTTTCAAGCAAGTCAAATTTGGGGGGAAATGACTCTAGCTATAGGCTGCTGAAACATGAAAAAAATCCATTAAACAAAACTTTTAAAACTCTTTGCTAAATAACCACTTGGATGGTTTCACTGAACTTTATTTCCCAAGTCTTGAAAATTGTCTTCAAGTATGTGGCCATTCTACTTTCAATTTTTATCAATCTATGGCATCAGTAGCATATCTTCAGAAAATAACTATTAGTTTAGTTTTTAATTGCTGAATGATTTCTCACAGCTAGCAATGAAACTGTGATGGCTTATAGAAACTGCTCATTGATGCCACTTCAAGTTGTGCCCAGGGCATATGCCATACCTGCTCTATTCTGTGGTGGACATTATCTCTAAAAACACTGAGAGTTCTGATTTAGGGATAAGTTGTATATGACAATGATGAAGTAGAATGCTGAAAAGGAAAAACTGAAAAGCTGAACTCGATCACAAGCACTGTATCAAGAAAAGTAGTAATAGTCCTGAGCATTAAGGTAAGACTCAGAATATCAATCAGAGCTGAAAAATACTAGACTTAAGTGTTTTAAAGTATCATCATGAGAAAGCTGCAGTTTTCTAAGCTTAAGTTAGGAAACTGTGAAGCACATTTCTCTGAGGCTCATTTTGAAAATTTTAGAATGAAAATTGATAGACTAAATGTTCGATGCAAAACTTTAAAATCATCTCTGTGATACTCAGTTGGGCCCCACAGTCTTTCCATTCATCTCCTCATTATTTTTCGTGACAAAAGGAGGTATCTTTTATTGTTAGTGCTTCCATGCAACTCTCTTTAAATGTTAAAGCCAGAGATGGATCTGTCAGAGCTGCCACTACCTTTCTGTGTTTGGGATTTCAGCCTTTCATCTGAACATATAAACACAGAGCATTTGTGTGTGTTTTCATGCTGTTTTTTCATGAGCAAGAATGCAAAAGAAACTGAACTAAGAATAGTAACTTCAACTCTTTTGACAAAAAAGATAATGCAAAAGGGCCAATTTTTAAAAAAGAGGAAATGTTTGGGGCATTAGAGGTTTTGTAACTCTAGCAATATGTTTCTGTCTAAACTGTTACTCATTACTGTCAATCATTATCCTATCCTAGACCTCTAGATCCTGTTATTTGCATTTTCAAATGTAAATGAAAAAAATATATGCCTTCTCAGTTCAATTCTTCAAGTTCACCTTAATTAGTTTTTGTTACTGCATTGGAATCTAAAATAAATGCAAGCAATAGGGAGCACCAGTCTAGCTGTACTTCAAGGAATGAAATCCTAAATCTCCCAGAGACCTTGTAAGTAGCTCATGAAAGTGAGAAGACTGCTGTAAGCTATAGATAACTCTTTCAGGGAAATGATGGATGACCACTGATGCATAGCAGTAGATTCCATAAAAAACCATCTACTCCATAGAAAGAACATTAAAATCCTCCACTTTACCTTCATACATTCTCCTTCCTTCAATAAGAAACAAGTCACAATGCTACCCACAGAAGGAACTATAGACTAGACAGAGGGAAACTCTTAGTAGCACTATATCATTTCACCCCTAGAAGACAGGAATTATATTAGCATAATAATGCACCAGAGTCAGTTTTTGAGAGATCATCACAAAGAGCAAGAAATTTTGTTTCTTGTCTGTTTCCACTGTCAGTTCTCAAAGACCTAGTAATTCACCTGTTGTGAATATAAATGAAATGTTAGTATGTAAAAACGTATGAGTCCCTGTATCTCCCAGAAGCTAATGAACTTTAAAAGAAAAAGTCAAACCAGTTCAGCATCCTGCTCAAACTACAAAATAATTTTCTGCTGTAGCCGGGAAAGTTGAAATTCATTCTGTTTAACAGTCCTGGCCTGATACCGCCCTGAATACCTATCCTGGGCCAAGATACCACCATCTTTCTTTGGCTTGGAATTCTTTATCTTCTGCTCCTTATGATTCAGGCTTCAATTGTAATTCTCAAATCTAAAGTTATGCCCTCATTCTCCTTTCCCTACTTCTAATCAACCTGTGACACTTTCTTGTTTGCCTATTTGTTTAGCATTTATCTGCACCTAAAATCATGTTTGCATCTCTGCGTTAGTAGGTGCTCCAAACATATCTGTTAACTGATGCATTTGGTAAATGATGTGTTTCAAGGATTTTCAGAAATAGTAATGATAGAGTAAATAACAGTTTCGATAGGTATAGGTGGTAGTGGTTATGTGCTGTGGAGTCAGTTCCGATTCATAGTGACCCTGTACAGGATTTCTGAGGCTGTAAATCTTTACGGGAGCAGAAAACTTCATCTTTCTCCCGTGGAACAGCGGTAGTTTCGAACTGCTGACCTTGAAGTTGGCAGCCCCATTCGTAACAACAAAAACAGGAAATGTGTATTGATGTCAACATGACTCCATTTGCATGTATACACTGAAGAAACTAATCATACATCAGTTATGCAATTCAGTATGGTAAGTGTTATAACCTAAGAATTTGAGAGGTGTAAAACATTCAGGAAGTGGTCATATCTTACCTAAAATTTCAAGAATAAGTGGAAAAATATACACTACAAAAAAAAAGGGAGATGAATGATAAAGAGTTATATAAAACATTAATTGTATAAACATAGTCCAGCTAGGTTTGAAGCCTACCTTAAAAATAATGCAAAGACTCAGAAAAATATGAGACAAAGGGTAATTGCATCCTATTTACTTCATAGACTAATTAAAGGATTGAGACTGAAAGCAAGAAACTGAATTAAGTAGCAGTTGAAGATAATATATAACATTCTTTTTTCTTTTTAAACTTGGATACGTTATTGTTGTTGTTGTTGTTAGGTGCCATCAAGTCGGTACCAACTCATAGCAACCTTATGCACATCAGAATGAAACAATGTCCAATCTTGGGCCAATCTCACTACTGTTACCATGCTTGAGTCGACTGATGCTGCCACTTGGCCAGTCCATCTCATTGGGGGTCTTCCTCTTTTTCTCTGACTCTCCACCCTACCAAACATGATATCCTTCTCCAGCAACTGG
>NW_006408531.1:33800890-33802798 GCF_000296735.1 Chrysochloris asiatica | reverse complement strand
ACCTTGCAGTCCAACCCATTATCATGCAATTACTGTTAAGTGGTGTCGAGTTGGTTCAGACCCATAGTGACCCAAACTTGTGTAGGGTTTCTGAGGAGCGACTGGTGAGGTTGAACCACCCACATTGCAGTTTGAACGGACTTTGCAGTCCCACAGCACCACTTTAGGACTTCTATCCTGCAATAGAAGTAGGTAAGCCCAAGTGATTTAAAAGTGGCATAAAATCAACAGCTGTGAAAGTGAACAAAAGGGAGCAAATTGTATCGTGTTTTCTTTATTAGGCATTTGGATGGATGGTGACTCCAATCACCAATATAGAGAATCTTGGAGCAGAGACTATTTTTTAGAGACAAGATAATGTTCTTGTTAAGGTTAAGTTTTCAGAAGAATAGAAAAGTGGAGATATATAGCATGCTATTGTATATACAGCTCTGAGAGATAAATTTGTGAGGTATCAATATACATTTGAAATATAATCATTAAATTTATGAAGGTACATCTGTTCAAGTAATCATAGTACATAAAAGAAGAGTATAGAAACCCTTGGATGAAATTCTGTGAAATATTACAAAGGAAAATGTGTCATCCAAAAAATTTGCAAAGAATAGTCAGAAATATAGGAGGAAAGCAAGCTAAAAGTGACATCACAAAAGTAAATAACAAAGACATTTCAGTAAGTTAACAGTGTTAACTGCTAGGGGAAATTTTTTTTTTTAATTAGATTAGGTTTCAAAAGTGCCTGTGACAGTTTTTTTTTTTTTTTTTTAATACAATAACCAGAAAGTTAATAATAATAAAGATGAAAGTGGGTACCAGGCTGCAGAGACCTGAAAAAGAGATATGTGGTAAAATATGGTCATAATGAGCAGAAACAATCTTATAAAGAAATATGGTATCGGTGAGAGGAGAGTGAAGGGTTACAACACAAATGGAGAGGGGGACACATTGTGTTCATGATGCAAAGTAACTACAAGTATTTGATTGCTGATATCTTTATGCTTTCTATGTCATTTTTTAGGACTTCCGATTATCCTAGATTCATACTTCATACAATTCATGTTCTAATTATTAATGGATGTTTGCAGATATTTATTTATATTTTGAGTAATGCCACATGAACAAAGATGGTTTCCAAAGTTTTACCTCATCTAAATTATTCAAGTTGACTTGACTTTGAGGAGGCAGCTTTTCCTCAGTTGTGTTTTGAATACCCTCTAAACTGAATGGTTTCTCTTTTGGTTTATCAGACAATGTTCTTCTACTATTCATAATGATGTCACTGGACAATTTTTTTGGGAAGTTGATCAACGTCCATGTTTGTAGTCTAGCTAGTGTGGAAGCTCCATTGAAATCCATATACTGAGAGTTACTCTTTTGATAACTGAAAACCAATGGCAAAGTTTTCAGCATCATAGTAACAGGCAAGCCACTAGAGTATGAAAAACTGATAACGTGGTGGGATGAGTTAATATTCAGCTGTTTGCAATTTTGCCCTTAATCTTTATTTTCCTGTTCATCCTGTTTCGTCTGATGACCATTTACAAACAATTTTCATTTCCCTTAACTTCACTTGGATATTCAACAAACTCTCAAATCTTTGCCAACATAACTACCAACTTTTTCATTTCTGTATTTAGGTAGCTGACACTGAAGCTTGTTTTGAATAAAGAGTAGCTAAAGCAAATGGAAGAAACAACTAAGTAAAGGAACTAAACAGAAAATTTCAAAACACAACTTGAGAAGAAAGACTAAGTAAAGTATTAAGATGAAATATGCTAGGACCTGGTGTTAGAATATCAAAACAGAAGCACACACTCAGCATTTCTCAAGCTGAAATAACAGAAGAAAAATGTTAGCCTTGAGTTACAACATTGAAATGATTCTATGGGCAAATATTGAATAATGCAA
>NW_006408531.1:33792922-33799015 GCF_000296735.1 Chrysochloris asiatica | reverse complement strand
GGATCTGTTGGTTCTTTTGGAAGCCCATGGTAAACTAAACTCCCCCTTGAAACCTTGTAAGCCAGTCACTTCATATGTTTATCATCCCCTCATATAAGGAGCCAATGTTTAAGTTGCCCATCCCTATTTATCTTGTGTATAGAGTGGACAGCATCGATACTTGATGTGAAGACTCCTTCCCTCTCTGTTGGTATTTAGAGTTACTACCTCCTTGAGTATAGGTCAAGTTCATCAAATTGTAGCAATTTACCCTCATTTCCTTTATCAAAAATTGTTTTTTCTTTCTTTCTCTGGTTGAATTCTGATTATCAAGCCATTGAGGCTAAGTCAAAAGGGTACTATCTGCAACTTTGGGTGTTCTTGTGTGACACCTCTCACTTCATATCAGCTAGATGTTTCACTCTCAGCTATAGCCCTCTGTGACTATGTTCTTGTCCATAGACTCAGATGTCCTCAGGTTTCACCACACTTTGGACCAACTATCCTTTCCTCTTCTCTCTCTCATCTCCAGGTCAATGGAAGTCTATGGAATGTGGTTGAACTCGGTCCATTTCTTCATTGCTGCCTTTCTCCCTCTTCCACTCACCAGCAGACAAACACGGACACCAGCAAGCTTACATGCCCGCTCATGTGTTCCCTTTGAGTTTCAGTCTTAGAGGGGGATTTGTCCTGAAGGAACTTGATTGTTTGCCTCAATGGCTTCCTGGCAAACAAGTTGCTTGTTCTTGTAGTAGCCAGTCATATTGCCATTTTTGTTTTGGGTTTTTCCTGATGATCGTTCTTTGAAGATGTATCTTCTGTTGTTCTAGCTGTTCCAGGCTGGTCTTTTCTAGCTGGAATATCCCACCTCATAAGGTTCTGGATGGGACTCAGGATTCCACCTAATGTCCTATATACTGCAAAGGCTCCACATGAGGCCTATTTCACTCGGCAAGTTCTAGAACCCCTTTTAGATATTCCAATCAGTCATAGGCTGAAGATGGGCTTACACGCTTTCTGTAATCATGTTTCCTGACATTTCTTTCTATCCAACTCATGTTTCCATTTTACAATAGTATGCAGCAAGGTAAACCAATATACATAAGACAATCACACATCTTAGTATTATATCCCGTCTTCAAACTATGTCTTGATCCCTGTATCACAGATTTCTGTTGTTCCAAGATTGAGCATGCATCACTATTTACCTCTGTCCCATTTAGCCCATGCAAACCTGTCTCAGTGTTTGCCTATCTACCTTGTTCATCCACTCTCTCCCTCTTCTGGTATACTGCCTTCCCCGACACCCAAACTATGATGTGTCTGCCCCTACCCTGTGCTCTACCATCACCCCCCTCCACCCCCATCAAACCACCCCACTCCAACCCCACCTGTAACCAACCAAGAATTTTGTTTTCATTTTAGTATGGGTATCTTTTCTTAAGCTTTTATAATATGGTCTTATGCAATATTTGTCCTTTTGTGACTCACTAATTTCACTCAGCATAATATCTTCAAAGTTTATCCATGTTATGTGGTGGCTTGCAGTTTCCTTGTTATTCTTCAAGGTAGCATAGTATTCCACTGTGTGTATGTACCAAAGTTTGTTTATGCATTCTTCCATTAATGGGTGCATAGGCTGTCTCCATCTTTTTGTTATTGTGCATCTGCTGCTTTGAACTTTGGTGTGCGTGTATCTCCTCCTGTTATACTTCATAGTTCTTGTGGATATATACCAAGTAGAGGAATTGCTGAATATTTTGGTATTTCTATTTCCAACCTTCTGACTAAATGCCATACTGTTTTCCAGAGTAGTTGGACTATTTTGCATTCCTACCAGCAATGTAGGAGGGTCCCAGTCTCTCCACATCTTCACCAGTCTTTATTAGACTCTGCATTTTTGAAGTTCGATGTTATTGCTGGCGTAAGATGATATCTCATTGTTGTTTTGATTTGCATCTCTCTAATGGCTAGTGATCGTGAACATGTCTTCATGTGTTTGTTGGCTGCCTGGATCTCCTCCTTGATGAAGTGTCTATTCTTATCCTGTGCCCATTTTTTAATTGGGTTACTTGTCTTTTTTTTTTGTGGCGGTGTTGTAATTTCCTATAGATTTTAAAAATTAGTCCATTGTCTGATAAGTCATTGCAAAAGATTTTTTCCCATTCTGTGGCCTCCCTTTTTACTCTTTTGGTGAAATCCTTTGATGCACATAAGTTTCTAATTTTCAGAATGTTCCAATCATCTATTTTGTCTTCTTTTGTTTGTATAATTTTCTCAATGTTTCATAGTCTGTGTGTTCCCAGGATTAGAGCCCTTAAATTTGTCCATTTTTTTCATTGATGACCTTTATAATTCTGAGATTCACATTTGGTCTTTAATCCATGCTGAGCTGCTTTTTGTGTAAGGTGTAAGGAAAAAGTCTTATTTCAGTCTTTTGCATATCGATTTCCAGTTTTGTCAGCACCATCTGTTGAAGAGACTATGTCTCCCAGTCAATATACATTGACTCTTTGTCAAAGATCAGTTGGCTGTATGTGGATGATTTAATTTCTGAATTCTCAATTCTGTTCCATTGATCTATGTATCTTTCATTGTACCAGTACCAGGCTGTTTTGACCATGGTAGCCATGTAGTAAATTTTGAAATCAGGGAATGAGAGGCCTCCCATTTTATTCTTCTTCTTAAGCCGTGCTTTGCTTATCCTGTGTCTCTTTCTTTTCCATATGAAGTTTGTAATTGTTTTTTCCATCTCTCTAAAGAATGTCATTGGAATCTGGATTGACATTGCATTATATGTGTAGATTGCTTCAGGCAGTAGTGACATGTTCAACAATGTTAAGTCTTCCTATCCTGAAGCATGGTATATTCTTCCAATTTTGCAAGTCTCTTTTGGTTTCTTGTAGTAGTGTTTTGTAGTTTTCTTTGTATAGGTCCTTTGTTTCTCTGGTTACATTTATTCCTAAATATCTCATCCATTGGGAGGCCATTGTAAATGGTATTGCTTTCCTAATGCCCTTTTCAGTGTTGTCATTATTAGTATAGAGGAATCCAACTGATTTTTGTATGCTGATCTTGTACCCTGCCACGTTGTTGAATCTTCCAATGAGTTCCAGCAGTTTTGTTTTTGTTTTTGTTTTTTTTGCTGAATCTTTGGGGTTTTGTATGTATAGGTTCAAAGATATTTATCTTTGTTGTATTCTTCAGGCAAAGTCATTTGACTATGTGGATTGTAAAAAAATGTAGATGACATTTTGTAGAACGGGAATTCCAGGATTCCTGTTCTCATGTGAAACCTGTATGCTGTTGTTGTTGTTAAGTGCTGTTGAGTCGATTCCAAAACCTGTATATGTTGTTGTTAAGTACCATTGAGTGAGTGCTGACTCATAGTCATCTTGTATAAGGTTTCCTAGGAGCAGCTGGTGGGTGTGAACCACCGACCTTGAGGTCAGCAGACCAGTGTTTATCCTACAGTGCCACACTAGTACACCAGAACCTGTATATAAAACATGTGCATCATTGTTGAATAAGCATTGGACTACTAAGCACAAGGTTGTTGGTTCAAACCCACTAGGTGCTAATTGGAAACTATCTTCTCTCTATCATATTCCTGCAAATTTTAAAACTAATTTTTCGCTTTCAACTCTTGCCTCACTGCAGTCAATTCCTCACAGTGCTGCATGTGATATTTTAGAAACAGAAATTTGATCATATCTCTTTCCTGCTTATAACTCACCAAAGGTTTCCCAATGCACTTAAAATAGAATCAAGATCATTCCCATGGCCTTCACAGTCTAAAAGGATATTGTCCTTATGCATCTATGAAGTTCATCTCTTCCCTTCACTAACCCACTTTTATCACACCAATAAAACTGTTGTTTCTATAGCATATCTCTACCTCTAAGTCCTGTTATTCCAATAGCCTCATGTGGTCTATTTACTCTTAGTTACTCACATAATTTGTTCATTCACTTAATTCAGGTCTTGAATGATTTTCCAAGAAAGTTTCCCTTTCATTCAAAGTAGTAGGTTCAATTATCAATATAAGTCCTCATTCTGCTGTGTTAGTTTTATACATCTACAAACTTTCATTGCCTCATGTTGGACAGAGGATACTTGGCTTTGAGCTTGCCTCTATGATTTGTTTTCACCACTGGAATATTAGAAGACTTGACAAAAACCAAGCTATCAAAATGTGCTTGCTCCATCAATCTTTCCCTCTTATTTCAATCTTTGGTCATGAAAAGAACATAACCAAAGCTTATAATTCAAAGAAATTGATAAAACATATTGATAACAACTGGTCCAGACCTTCATCTTCTACAGATTTATTTTGTAAGATTTTTGTAGCACTCACATCTATACAAATATATATATAGAGAGAGAAATACCCCTGGTATGGCACTGTAGGTTAATGTGCTGGACTGAAAATCTGTTTGAATCTCAAGGTCAGCAGTTCAGGCTCATCAGTTGTTCCTCATAAACCCTATATAGGATGTTATGAGTCAGAATCAACTTGACAGCACTTAACAACTATATATCACTGAGTCAGTTCTAACTGATAATAATACTGTATAGCGTTTCTGAAGAGCAGTTGGTGGGTTTGAATCATTGACCTTGTGGTTCACAGTCCAGGGCATACACTATAGAAGTATATATATAATTTTCCTCCCCACTAAAATTTAACCTTCTTGTTGAAATGCCCTTTTTTGCCATGTTTGTTAGTGTATTTCAAGTGCCTAGAATCAGATAGGTACATGTGATTAAAAGAATGATAATGTAGAGGAGCTAGATGCTCAATGATAATGTTGAAAATTCTATTGCTGGGATTAACCAAATGTGTTGGTTAGAATGTTACAAGACTGAAGTCAGAAATCCCAATGTTATATTTGATATTCCAGCAGTGGAACAGTGCTGGTGTCTAGATCAGGTGACAGAGTGTGACTAAAGCCTGGCTACTTAGGTTGAAAAATCATCCCTCACCCCACCCCTGATATCCATTACAGCTTCAAATACTAACACTGTAAGTATTCTTTTAGGTATGCTTTTGTAGACAATTGTATATTAAGCTTTCTGAATGTAGAAAGGTAGGAAAAATGTTTTTCAAAATACTAAAATTAGCATATATAGAGAGCTAACATAATGGATAAGTGAATAAATTATTTTATAAGAGAAAAGGGGAAACATTTGAATCTATAAGAGTCATTCTAAAACTATTTGAATTTTCCCATTAATGTTAACAAGTCATTTGAATCAAAGTTCCCCTCTTCTGCCCTGGCAACTTTTTTAAGTTACCACCTCAGAACATCTGTTTGCATAATCATTCTTCCAGTGTTCTTGAACTAAAATGTCAATTGGCAGGTAACATTTAACATTTTTAATGTCCCCAAACTTAGGATTTGTTCATTATTTCTCCATTTTTCTGTGATGCTACTTTTATTCCTTCTTGGAACACTTCATTTTTCTAAAGCCAATCTAATTAATGGCTAGACATTGAGTACATGCTTAGCATTAGAGTGATACAAAGTCTATTAATTCTGACAGTAACTCCCTGACATTTTATGCTATTATTATTGAAAACATATAGCAGAATTGGAAGCTGATAAGACAATTTATAACAAAATTTAGCATCCAAAAGTCTAATTGTGTTGAGTTCCATGCTTTCAATAAATTCCTATGGTGAAAAAAAATATGACCTATTTTAATTTGTGGATGAGCACAAGAGTTGCAAGAATATGTTTAGAATCTTCGATCTCAAGAAAATACATTATGCAAAATAAGCAGTTTATTTAACATATAATTTAGCATATTTTATCGCAATTAATGGAAACCAATTTAACTAACTTGAGTAAAATTTATTTAGGTTTGCACACATAAGTGATTGAAGAATCAGACTCAGAAAAAAAAACACTAGAGTAGCTTTAGTGGGATAGGCATGAGGAGTTCGTGAACCTGGCAGTGCATTTCAGGGAATGTGGCTAAAATGAATATGTTCCTGTCTTTTTTTGCACATCCTAATATGTCAGCTTGAGGACTAAGGTGCACCTGACCCAAGCCATGGTATTTTCAATAACCTCATATGGATGCGAAAGCTGGACAGTGAATAAGGAAGAT
>NW_006408531.1:33784657-33791796 GCF_000296735.1 Chrysochloris asiatica | reverse complement strand
GGGTATGAAGAGGCTGTCTGCCGGCTTTGCATCTACTCTGGTCTCCGATTGTTTCTTTTCTCTCTCGCCTCTCCAGACATCCCACCTAGAGTTAGTCCGAGAAGGGAAAATATCAGCCACTGAGCATTCTGTCTGGCAGCTTGCATCAAGCCCGGGTGTCTGTCTTCTTTGTGTCTGTTTTCTCTGTGTCTGTTTTCTCTCTCTTTATCTCTCTCTAGCCATCGTCACCAGACACCCCATCTTCGGGTCCTCACCCCCTTGCAGAGGCCAGACCCCGGCAACTTGTTAACTTACTTGTTAGTCTCCCTAACACAATTCTTTGTTGGAGGGAACTCATCAAATTTTGACTCTCTCTGGTAGTCAGAATCTTGACTGTCTCACCAAAATGGGTTCCAATCACCTCAACTCTCAGAAAAAAAACAAGACATAAATTATTTTTGGAATTTTTATGAAGATGCCAAAGCAATATCTTGAAAATGATTAAATTTAAACTCCCAATTAATACATCTACCACACATTTATTAAGCACAGAAAATTATGGTTATGTGTGTATTTTTATCAACATACATAATTATAAATATTTTATTAAACTGAGTTCAAATATATAAATCAGATCATAATAAACTATGGATAACATTGTGTTGAATAGAGATTGTAAAACACTTAATTCTGTTAATAAGTAATCTATATATGGACCAATGGGCAGTTCTTCTAACAGAACAACATATACTGCCTGGTCTAAAATCAGGAAAAGTATGTGTCAGGAGTTGTATCCTTTAAGCATATTTACTTTACCTGTATGCTGAGCAAATAATCCAAGAAGTTAGACTATATGAGGACGAATATGTCATCAATATTGGAGGAAGGCTCATTAACAACATGTGATATGCAGATAACACAACCTTGCTTGCAAAAAGTGAAGATCTGAAGTACTTAGTAATGAGTATCAAAGACTACAACCTTCAGTATGGATTGCACAACTAGACCAATAGACAACATCATGATAAGCAGAGATAATATTTATGTTATCAAGGATTTTACTTGGATCCACAATCAACACTCATGAAGCAGCATTCGAGAAATTAAACAACATATGCATTTAGCAAATCTGTTGCAAAATGCCTCTTTAAAGAACTATAGAGTAGAGATGTCACTTTAAAGGTAACGTGTGCATGACCCAAGCCATGATATTTTCAATTGCCTCATATGTGCTTGAAAGCTGGACAATGATACAGAAAACTGAAAAAGTATTGTTGCATTTGTATTGTGATGTTGATGAAGAATATTGAAAATACCATGGTCTGCCAGAAGAACAAGCAAACGTATCTTGGAAGAAGTACTGTCAGTATGTTCCTTAGAAACAAAGATGGTTAGAATTCATGTCATGTACTCTGCACATGTTATCAGACGGACATGATGTTTGGTAAAGTGGTGGTTCAACAAATCAGAGGAAGGCATCAAGTAGATGGATCAAGACAGTGACAACAACAATGGGCACAAACATAACAATTGGGAGGATGGCACATGACCAAACATTGTTTTCTTACATTGCACATGGAGACGATGACTCAGTGACACCTAACAACAACACAATATAAATTGATATAAATATTATTCAGTTTTAAACTTATATTCCTCCTTGCTTATAACACGTTGCCGAAAGAACCAATAGATCCATTTTGGACGAAGTGCAGCCAGAGTGCTCCTTGGAAGCCAAGATGGCCAAACTTCATCTCTCATACTTTGGACATATTATTAGGAGGGACCAGTTGCTGGAGAAGGATATCATGTTTGGTAGGGTAGAGGATCAGAGAAAAAGAGGAAGACCCCCCAACAAGGCGGATTGGCCAGGTGGCAACATCGATGGACTCAGGCGTGGCAACAGTAGTGAGGTTGGCCCAGGATCAGGCAGTGTTACAGTCTACTGTGCATAGGGTTGCTATGAGTAGGTGCCGACAAGATGGCACCTAACAACAACAGGTGTGGGTCAGATTCGTTAATCTGGTTGAATTCATGCTCCTTGTTCCTTTACCAAGCCTCAGTTTTAATTGTCATTTTTAGTGTATCTGCCAAACTGGGTATCATTCCTTGATATTCTGTTAAGTTCACAGTTAACTATTCTGTTAAGTTCACAGTTTTCAACCCCAGTGTTGTTGGCTTCCAGTTGCTAGATACTTGCTTTATTTCTTATCAGTAATAGATCTGTGGTGCTATAGCTCTTTCTTGCCTGAGCAACTTATGGTCAATAATTCAGTATGTCCAGGAGCATTGACAAAATAATAATTTTAGTTTGGTAGACTATTCACATTCACTTGAATTCCAGGTTTAAAAGTAAATGTATTATTTGGCACATGGTAGCATTTACTATCAACTAACTCCCTGAGTTAGTTAATAATGATGAGCAATAGCATTGGTTAACTAACACATTCCCAAAATTATATGCCCTTTAGATGTTCTATTATAATAAAATACAACTTAAGTTATTGAAAGCATAAAGAAAGATATGTTAGGCATTAGCACAAATTCTTTCAATTTTGCTCAAACAATTTTCTTTTTAACAACTAATAATAAGCACGTCAAGGCTAACCTACGTAACAATTTGATGGAAGAAATTTAGCTTATAACTACACAGTAAGACTTATTGGATTGCATCATCCTTTCTAACTAGCAGTGGCTATAAGGGAGGCATATTAGGTACTCCAAATCTAATCTGAATGTAATTTTCAGGTTTATTTTAGTAATATATAAATTCTCAAATTCTGGTGTCCAAATGAATGCTGGCTGGATAAGATCTGGTATGGACAAAAGAGTCACTTTAATTGTAGTACATGGTTAGTAGATTCAGCTTACTCTTTTATTCAGCAAACATTAAAATATCTAATCAGTAGGATACCAATGCCTACCTTAAAACTGTAGCAAATGATAACATTTGACATATGTTGATCAGAAGAAAATATGTTGTTAGGTACCATGGAGTCGGTTCATACTGTGAGCTTTCTGTATGTTATGACTTGAAATAAAATATTAAACATAACATAACAGTATCATAAACATAACATAACATAAACATAAACATAACAGTTGTTTAAAATAGTTATAATTTATTCCTAGGGTTAGATGATATAAGAAAAAGAATGCCGGTTAACAGATTTTTAATAAATCAAAATCTTATTTTTAAAACCACAAAAATAAAAAATTTTAAATTAAGTAATTTAAAGCAAAGTATTTATGTTGATGCAATGCATAACACTGTTTATTGAAACCTTAATTATTAAAGATCAGATAAATGTTCAATAACAGAGGTATTTATACAATGAAATCTTAAATATGTCTTAATATATGTAGTCTAAAAAACTCACAATATTCATGAAAATATTAAGTGAGAAAAAACATGATTAAAATTATTTCCTTGGCACAAATATATATTAAGTAGATATACACATTCACACAGAAACAAATACTGAGAGAAAAATATATTAAATTATTAGAAATGCTTATCTCTCTATGAAAGGTCATTGAGAAGACAGGAAAGAAGGAAAAGACCGAAGTGGATGTCAGAAGAGACTCTGAAACTTGCTCTCCAATGTAGAGAGGCTAGAGCAAATGGAAGAAGTGAGGAGGTACAAGAGCTGAACCTAAAATTTCAGGGGTCAGCTCAAGAAGAAAAAGTCAAATATTATAATAAAATGTTCAAAGACCTGGAGTTAGAAAACCAAAAGCGAAGAACATATTCAGCATTTCTCAAGCTGAAGGAACTGAAGTAAAAAAAATTCAAACCTTGACATGAACTATTGAAGGATTCTATGGGCAAAATACTGAATAGTACAGAAAGTATCCAAAGAAGATACAAGGAATACACAGAGCCACAGTACCAAAAAGAAATGGTCAATGCTCAACCACATCAAGAGGTAGCATATGATCAAGAGTGAATGATTCTTAAGGAAAAAATCAAAAGTGCATTGAAGTCATTGGCAAAGAACGAGACACTGTGATTAGATGGAATACAAATTGAAATATTTCAACAAACTGATGCAGCACTGGAGGCACTCACTCATCTATGCCAAGAAAATTGGAAGACACCTATCTGGTCAACTGACTGCAAGAAATCTGAATTTGTGCCCATTTCAGAAAGCAGTGATCCATGGAATGCAGAAATCATGGGACAATATCATTGATATCCCATGTGAGTAAAGTTTTACTAAAGATAATGCAAAATTGGCTACAGCCATACATTGACAGAGAATGTCCAGAGATTTAAGCCAGATTCAGAAGAGGATATGGAATGAGAGATATCACTGCTCACATCAGATGGATCTTGGCTGAAAGCAGAGAACACCAGAAAGATGTTTACCTGTGCTTCACTGACTATGAAAAGGCTTTAAATTGTGTGGTTCATGACAAGCTATGGACAAGGTTGCAAAGTATGAGTATTCTGGAACACTTTATTGTGCTTATGAGGAACCTGTACATAGACCAAGGGGCAGTTGTTTGAACAGAACTAGGGAACGCCAAAAGGTTTAAAATTAGGAAAGGTGTGCACCAAGGTTGTATTCTTTCACCATATTTATTCAATCTGTATGCTGAGCAAATCATCTGGAGTGAGGATTGATTATACAAAGAAAAATGTGGCATCAGGCTTGGAGGAAGACTCTTTAACACTCTGCGATGTGCAGATGATACAGCCTTGATTGCTGAAAGTGAAGAGAACTTAAAACATTTACTGATGAAGATCAAAGAGCACAGCCTTAGGTACAGGTTGCATCTCAATGTAAAGAAAACAAAAATCCTCACCCCAGGGCCAATAAACAACATCCATATAAATGGAGAAAAGATTGAAGTTGTCACAAACTTCTCTTTGCTGTAATCAGCCTTCAATACTCATCGAAGCAGCAGTCAAGAAATCAAATGATGTATTACATTGGGCAAATATGCTACACAAGTCCTCTTTAAAGTGTTGAAGAGCAAAGATATCAGTTTGAGGACTAAGGTGCGCCTGACCCAGGCCATGGTATTTTCTATAACCTCACATGAGTGCAAATTTGGACAGTGAGTAAGGAAGACCATGGAAGAATTGATGCATTTGAGTTATGGTGTTGAAGGAAAATATTGGAAGTACCATGTACTGTCAAAAGAACTAATAGATCTGTGTTGGAAAAAGGCCAGCCAAAGTGCTCCTTGGAAGCCAGGATGGCCAGACTTCGTATCTCATACTTCAGATATATTGTCAGGAGAGACCAATTACTGGAGAAGGATATCTTGTTTATTAAAGAGGAGGGTTAGAGAAAGAGATAAGATCCCCCAGCAAGATGAATTGGCACTGTGGCAGCAGCAATGGGCTCAAACATAGCAACAATTGTGAGGGTGGGCCAGGACTGGGCAGTGTTTCATTCTGTTATGCATAGGGTTGATATGAGTTGGTACTGATTCGATAACAGCAACAACATAATTATCAAATGTAGCTAACATGAAATCAAAACTGAATTCTGTCAATTCTATTTCGTAAATACTTGTCATTGTTGTTTAATGCTGTCCAGTCGAGTATGACTCATAGAGACCCTGTATAGTTTCCCAGAATCCGTTGATGAGTTTGAACCACTGACCTTGCAGAAGAAACCGATCTTATGTATCAGTGCTTATCCTACATTACCACACCCAAACACCTTGGGGAGCACAGTGGCTCCATATGATAAACACTGGGCTACCAATCACTAGGTCTGCCGTTTGAGATCTTCCAGTCAGTCTATGGGAGAAAGATGAGGTTTTTAGCTCTCTGAAGATTTAAAGCACTGGAAATCCTATACAGTGTCGCTATGAGTTACAATAGAATTGACAGCATTTAACAACATATCTGTATATTTAGGTTTGCACAGAGTAAAATAGAAGTGCATTAAAACTATTTTTTAAATAAACATCCTAAAAAAATGAAATGTCTGTTTTCTTCAAAATTGGATTGGGTTTCTCTTAAGACCCCCAAACTACTCATTACACACTAAAAATAATATCAATGCTATTGTTTTTATTAATGTTTTTGTTGTTAAGTGTCGTTGAGTCAGTTCTGACTCCTAGCAAACCTGTATAGGGCTTCCTAAGAGCAGCTGGTGGTTTTGAATTGCTGGCTTTTTTGTTCACAGTCAAATGCTGATGCCATAGCATCATCACACTAAAATATCACTACTTCAAAACTCACAAGCCTTCTCACACCAAACAAGAAACAAATGCATAAGAATACCATTCTTTATGTGCTTTATAAATGTTAAAATATACTATAGACTAAATTTGTACTTGTGCCTTTCCTTAGTGAGAACTGTCTAACAGAGAACCCCCAGGGTACATTTGTTGTTGTTGTTAAGTGTCTTAATGTTGATTCCCACTCATAAGAACCCTGTCTAGGTTTTCAGAGGAGTGGCTGGTGAGTCTGAACTGCTGACCTTGGGTTTCAAACTGACTTTGAGGTGGAGTGCGTATTCAAAGGTTCCACACCAGGACCCCAGGGTAGTTTTAGGCATATATTTAAAGCATTTTTGTTAAATAAAAGTACAAATTTTTAGAAATTGATGATAAGAGGAAATTTTTAAAAAATCATTTTTATGGTTCCCTCCCTGCTGTGGCACTATAGGATAAGTGCTTGACTTCGGAGACATCAAACCCACCAGCTGCTCCTTTGAAACCCTATACAGGGTTGCTGTGAGTTGGAATAGATTTCATGGCGCTTAACAACAAACCAAAAATTTCTTTCCAAAAATGCATTTTTTGATTCAAGGTTGTTTAAATGCAAGCAACAAGAACTGTCCACACTGGGAAAGAATGTGATATATCTGAAAACTTCTGAGAACCTAGAGCAGAAGAGAGACACACTTAAGGTCTGAGGGACAAAACAGGCATTCTATTTGCTCCCCACAAGTCTCTCTCAAGTGCTTTTTTTACACATGGATCTCCTAATTCTTTCTCTTTCAGCAGTTAGACGGTATCTGTTTCTCTACACACAAGTGTCCCAAACAGCTCAATATTTCCTGATTGTTTTAAAGTTTTCTATATACTGTGTCTCAGGGTCAAATCATTAGGCTACAAAACTGATTTGTACAGCATAAATCAGATAAATTCTCTCATCCCATCACCTGCAGCTAGAGAGAGGTCACCGC
>NW_006408531.1:33777685-33784412 GCF_000296735.1 Chrysochloris asiatica | reverse complement strand
TTCAGGGTATTACTATGACCATATACTATGAAATGATCTGTGGGCAATAGAATACATATTTCTAAAGACTTCCTTATCGATAAAAATAAGGTCAACACTTACATGATGCTTATATATCTCTTATGCAAACAAATGCATTAAAATTAATATGTTTTATTATTAAGTGCCTTCGAGTTTGTTCCGACTCATAGCAACCCTGTGTAGGGTTTTTGAGGAGTGCCTAATGAGTTTGAATCGCCTACCTAATGGCCCGGAATCCTGGTGTGACACTGGACTGCAAAGTCAGTTTGAACTGTGAGGTCAGTGGTTCAAACCCACCAGTCACTCCTCAGACACCATATACAGGGTTGTTATGGCTCGGAATCAACTCAATGGCACTTAACAACAACATCTTTGTGATCTAGTGCTTATCCTATGTTGTTGTTGTTACGTTGTGGTGGTGGTTGTGTGCCACCTAGTCAGTTCTAAGTCATAGCAGTTCTGGACAGCAGCAGAAATCCTCATCTTTCTCCTCTCCACCGTACCTCAGTAGATTTTAACAGCTGAACTTGCAGTTAGCATGCTGTTGTTAACTGCCACTGAGTCAGTTTCAACTCATAGAGACCTTGTATAGGGTTTCCAAGGAGCAGCTGGTGGGTTTGAACTTCTGACCTTGTGGTTCAACTGTCAAGTGCCGATCCTACAGCACCCACCAGGAATCCCGCAGTTAGCACAGCATCATAAAATTTCATAATTGAAGAAAACAAAATATATTTTACAAAATGTTCACTCTAAAAGTGTCTTTGTAAATGTTGTAGACTCTAAAGTATATTGTTTAAGTCTTGACTCTTCCATTTAGCAGTTAAATATAATAAAGTGCTTATTTTCTGTTTCTCCAATGGACTAAATAAGAGTAAAAATATTTTAAAGTTGCTTCAAAGATTACTATGTGAAATTTTACTTTTTGAATAATTGAAGCCCAACAGTCTTCAGATAAGAACTATTAAAACACGCATGATTTGTGGTTAATAATAGACTTCACAGAATTTTGTTCGTTGAATATAAAATAAATTCTACAATTATATCATCTGCTGTCTCAATATAGATTTGATGGTAAAGCAAATATATTTGTGAAATTTTGCAGCACAAATATAGGTAAATTATTAACTAATTAAATGCTTTATTAAGTCATATGCTCTGACTATAAAATGAACACTTATTTTAGATCATTTAGAAAATAAATTAGTATATAATTAAATTGCACAGCAGATCACTGATAATCTCATCCCTCAGAGGGAATTACTGTGAAATTTTTCATTTAGTCTTTCATCTATGCATATTTATAATCTAGTTGAGATCATTCATACATGTAATTTTGTGTCTTGTTTTTTCATTTAATAAAGTAAAATAGTGATTATCTGATGTAATCACTTTGTACTAAAATATTTCATGGGTTTTTAAACAATCTAATTTATAATTGTATAATAATAGGACAATTTCTAGGCTGCTCTGGCCCCGTTGAGGTCATGAAAGGAATGAAAAGATTGATCTACCTTAAGAGTCAATGCCTGTACGTGAGAGACTAAAAAAGCACTTTACACCTCACAACAGCCTATTCGCATTTTCACAGGATCCACAAGGACTTATATGCACATCCTGCACACAAACTTCCTGACCTGCTAAGCCATTATCATACATATTTTGTAACCAGAACACTAACTACATCCCCCATTGAATTCTTATGCAAAATATTAATTCTAGACATACTCAGTTATCTCATGGTGTTTCTTTGTGAGGGAAGACTAGATTAAAAGAATAGAATTAATAATGTTAAAAACTTTAGTCAGTGACATGCTTGCATATATTGTATTAGGGTCCTATTGATTCTATAACAAATCATCACAAATTTTGTGGTTTATGTCAATGAAGATTAATTATCTTACAGTCCTGGAGGACGGAAGTTTGAAATCATTCTTAATGGGCAGTCAATGTGTCTGCTGGGTTGGTTCCTTCTGGAAAGTGTGATTATACTGTCTTCACCCAGATTATCCAAAAAGCTACACATCTCAAAATCCTTAATTTGAATTGAGTCTAAAATAACATCAGTTGCCGATGTAGCAGCCATCAGTAAGTTCTGACTTGTAAAGACTCCACGTGTGCAGAGAAGAACAGCTCCATGGGGTTTACAAGGCTGTGATATTTGTGAAACAGCATGCCAGGCCTGTCTTTTGAGGTATCTCTTGGTGGATTCAGGTTGTCAACTAGTTAGTCAAGAACTTCTTTAAACTTTTGCACCATCCAGAACCTCCTAACTACAAAGTCACTTTTGCCAAATAAGGTAACATTCACAAATTCTAAAGACTGTTAGATGGGCTTAAGTGTGGATCATTATTCAGTCTACTACATCCACGTGCTTAGTGATTTATACTTTTAACTAAGCCTCACAAGCACATTTATGAACTTGTTCTAATATTTTTGTTTTTCATATTTTTCACATCTTTACATCAGCTGTTCTTTTTTCCTTTTGCTAAATGATTACCTTTAAGCTTATGGTGCTGTTGTTTTTCAGTGCCATTGCATTGGTTCCAACTCATAGCAACCTTGTTTAGGGTTTCCAAGGAGCAGCTGGTGAGTTTGAACTGTCAACCTTGTGTTTGGTAGCCTAATGCTTATCTTACAGTGCCACACCAGGAGTCCTTTAAGTTTATACACCACCAGAAAAAAAAAAGAGAAAGAAATAAGAATGCAATATACCATATGCATGTCCTAATTTTGTCATACTTGAAGCTTTAGTCAGACTGTTTCTTAAAAGCCAGGATAGAGAGACATTGCCTCTCATACTTCAGACATGTTATCAAGAGGGACCAGTCCCTGGAGAAGGACCTCATTCTAGGAAAAGTAGAAAGTAGGCAAAAAAAAAAAAACACCCAGAAGCTCCCCAACAAGATGGATTGGCACAGTGGAAGTAACAATGAGCTAGACCTTAACAATGCTTGTGAGAATGATGCATGACTGGACGGGGTTTCATTCTGGTGTGCATAGGCCACCGGTGAGTCAGAACCAAGCAACACACATAACAATGACAATACCTCTAATAAAACTCAGATGAGTAATTTTAAGCAAAATAGTATCAGCATTTGAAATGAACCTCTCGAGGGGATTCCCAGAAGTAAAATTACAAGGTCAAAGAGTATTACTATGTTTGTCTTAAAACTATTAGCAAATAACTTTCCAAATATAATCTTCTAAATTATATTATCATTTGCGAATTATGAGAGGGTATATTTCATGACACCCTTGCTTCATTCACTGAATATTTGCAATTAAAGCACAAATACTTTGAATAGTTCGATGGGTAAATATAAGATACTAAGATATTGTTTTTAACTTGTATCACCTTGAAAAGTAATAGTAATTGATCATTCTTTTAATTTGTTTAAATGTTTCTTTTCTTTTTTGAGTTAAGTGTTTGTGTTTTAAAACTGTTATTAAATTCCTAACATCTTTCTCATTTGGAATAAATCATCTTTGAGTTCTAAGGATAACATTTTGTTCATGTACAATTATTCTTGAAATAACTTAATTCTATTTATGAGCATTTTAAAATAATTTTGTGGATGAAGTAGATATTCTGATTAGGAATTGAGTTTGTGCAGTTTTTAATTTCATATGTTGAAATCATTGACTGTGTATAGATGTACATGAGCCCTTGTGCAGTCCTATAGTATAAGCAATGGACTGCTAACTGCATTTTAAATTTTAAAGTGTTAAAGAACAAGGTAGTCAGGTTGAGGACTAAAGTGTGCCTGGCCCAATCCATAGTATTTTCAATCACCTCATATGTATATGGAAGTCGGACATGAATAAAGGAGACTATGGAAAAATGTATGCATTTGAGTTATGGTTGTTGTGTTGTTAGGTGTCATCGAGTTGGTACTCAATTATAGCAATCTTATGTATAACAGAATGAAACACTGCCTGGCCAACACACAATTGTTGCCACGCTTCAGCTCATTGACGCTGCCACTTTGCCAATCCATCTCGCTGGGGGTCTTCCTCTCTTTCTCTGACCCTCCACCTTACCAAACATGATATCCCTCTACAATGACTGGTCCCTCCTGACAATATGTCTGAAGTATGAGAGACGAATTCCAGCTATCCTGACTTCCAAGGAGCACTCTGGCTACACTTCTTCCAATACAAATCTGTTCATTTGGCAGCTCATGGTACTTTCAATATTCTCCTCCAACACCATAACTCAAAAACATCAATTCTTCTACAATCTTCCTTATTCACTGTCCAATTTTCACATGCATATGAGATTATTGAAAAATACCATGGCTTGGATCAGGTGCACCTTAGTCGTCAAGCTGACATCTTTGCTCTTCAACACTTTAAAAAGGTCTGTGCAGCACATTTGCCTAATGCAATACATCATTTGATTTCTTGGCTACTGATTCCATGAGTGTTGATGGTTCATCCAAGGAAAATGAACTCTTTGACAACTTCAATCTTTTCTCCATTGATAAGAATATTGTTTATTGGTCCAGTGGTGAGGATTTTTGTTTTCTTTACATTGAGATGCAATCCATACCGAAGGCTATGGGCTTTGATCTTTGTCACTAAGTATTTTAAGTACTCTTCACTTTTATCAAGCAAGGTAGCATCATCTGCATATCGCAGGTTGTTAATGAATCTTCCTCCAATCCTGATATCACATTTTTCTTCATATAATCAGCTTCTTGGATTATTTGCTCAGCATGCAGGTTGAATAAGTATGGTAAAAGAATACAACCCTGTAGCACACCTTTCTTAATTTAAAACCATTCAGTGTTCCCATGTTCTGCTCAAACGACTGCCTCTTGGTCTATGTACATGTTCCTCATAAGCACAATTAAGTGTTCAATAATACTCATACTTCACAATGTTGTCCATAGCTTGTGATATTCACACAATTGAAAGCCTTTGCATAGTCAATAAAGCACAGGTAAGTATCTTTGTGGTATTGTCTACTTTCAGCCAAGATACTTCTGATGTCAGCAATACTATCCCTCATTCCATGTCCTGTGGCAGAAGCAATGGACTCAAGCATAGCAACAATTGTGAGATTGGTGCAGGATTGGGCAGTATTTCATTCTGTTGTGCATAGGGTCGCTGTGAGTTGATACCAACTCGATGACACCTAACAATAACAACAAGCTAACCACAAGGTCGACAGTTCAAACCCACCAAATTTTCCTTGGAAACCCTATATGGCGTCAGTATAATTGGAACCAAATCAACAGTACATAACAACAACAACAATATTCTTTAAGTTTTCTTAAAATTATAGGAGAAATGTTTCTATATATCATAAGAATTTCTGATGCATGATGATAAATTAAATTAGCTTAGGTGATATTTTTAAAAGATCAAAGTAGTAATGATATACAAGGGTTTTTTTTTACTATTTTTTGTTGTCATTATTTTGTACCATTTTCAGGAGTCCTGGTGTGGTCTGTGGGTTAATGTGCCAGACTGCCAAGCTGTTAGAACTGCAAGGCCAGTGGTTCAAGCTCACCAGATGCTTGGAAACACTATATAGGGTCACTATGGGTCAGAATTGACTTGAGGGCACTTCACAACAGCAGCAAAATTGAGTCCTGCTATGGTGCTGTGGGTTAATTGGCTGGACTGCAAGGTCCGTTTGAACCAAAAGGTTTGTGGTTCAAGTTTACCAGCCAGTCCTTGGAAACCCTATACAGGGTTGTTATGGTTTGGAACCAACTGGACAGTGCACAACTACAACAACATTTACATATTTGGGGAGCACAGTGGCTTCATACAATAAGCACTGAACTTCAAACAAAAAGGTCTGAGGTTCAAGTCTTCCAGCCACTCCATAAAAAAAGATGAGGTTTTCTACTCCTGATAAAATTTAAAACCTCAGAAACCCCATACTGGGTTGCTATGAGTAGAAAGCAACTTGAGAGTGTTTAACAACAAGGATTGATATATTTTAAGAATATTTTCTATGAGAATAACAATTTAGTTTATTGTAATCATATCATATCCTATGTTTATTTCTCTGAGTAGCAAAAATGTTTCCAAAAGAAAATTCTAAATAACAATAAATCCCCTTCAGAAATTTAAGTAGCAAATACAAGAAATAATTTTATAGTGATTATTCTTCATTTGTTAAATGGGTATATTCATTCCCCAAGTCTGCATTAGTGAATTACCACAAACTGGGTAATTTAGGCAGCAGACATTGATTCTATCACAATTCTGAAAATTTGAAATCAGTTTCTTTGAACTCAGGTGCCAGCAGGGCCATGATTACTCTGAATAGGGAAGAATTTCTCCCTTTCCTCCTCAGCTTCTGGTGGCTGTCAGCCTTCCTTTACTTGTGGGTGCATTCATCCAATCTCTACCTTTGCACATTGCTCTCATCTGTATTTGTATGAAATACTCCTCAGTTACTCTCTCATAACTAAACGTGATTATATAAGAGGTATTCAAAAAGTTCATGAGAAATGTGTATTGTGAAAAAACTGTGCATTATTTCAAAGCAATGTTTGCACCATTATAAACTTATGCTAACTTATTATAACATATCTGAACTAGATCTAGTTTGAGGCACTAAAAGGAAAATATTTCAGGTTTAAAAGAGCCTCTATCAGAGCAATAAGAATTCTGCAAAAACTGAAGGAAGAACTACCATCAAATTTATGGTGGAGCTTGGGAGGAAGAATGGTGAAGTCATTGA
>NW_006408531.1:33772189-33776854 GCF_000296735.1 Chrysochloris asiatica | reverse complement strand
AAACCTTGTAAGCCAGTCACTTTGTGCCTTTATTGCCCCCTCATTTTAGGTAGCCAACGTTTATGTTGCCCATCCCTATCTACCCTGTGCACAGAGGGGATAGCATTGATATTTTATGTGAAACTATTTCCCTCTCTGTTGGTAGAGTAACTACCTCTGAGTATATATAGGTCAGGTTCATCAAATTGTAGCAATTTACCCTTGTTTCCTTTATAAAAAAGAATTGGTTTTTGTTTTTTTTTGTTTTTTTGGTAACCTTCCTCTAGTCAAGTTCTGATTATCGACCATCAAGGCTAGGTCAAATGGGTACGGTCTGCAAGTATGGGTGTTCTTGTGCATCTCCCCTCACTTCATATCAGCTGGATGCTTCACTCTAAATTCTACCCTCTGTGGCTATGACCTTGTCCATGGGCTCAAGTGTCCTCAGGTCTCACCACATTTTGGGTCAACCAGCACTTTCTCTTCTCTCTCTCATCTCCAGGTCAGCAGGAGTCAATGGACTGTGGTTGAATTCTGCCCATTTCTTCATTGCTGCTTTTTCCCATCTTCCACTCACCAGTAGACCAATGTGGTCACCAGCAAGTTTACATGCTTGTTTGTGTGTTCCCTTTGAGTTTTAGTCTTAAAGGGGTGTTTGTCCTGAAGGAATTTGATTGCTTGCCTTAATGTCTTCCTGGCGAACAGATTGTTTATTCTTGTAGTAGCCAGTCATGCTGACATTTTTGTTTTGGGTTTTTCCTGATGATCTTTCTTTGAAGATGTATCTTCAGTCATTGTAGCTGTTCCTGGCTGGTCTGCTTGTCCTTTCTAGTGGGAATATCCCACCTCAAAAGATTCTGGATGGGCCTCAGGATTCCACCTAAGGTCCTATACTCTGTAAAGGCTTTGCAAGAAGCCTATTTCACTGGGCATGTTCTAGAACCCCTTTAAGGTATTCCAATCAGTTATAGACTGAAAACAGGCTTACAAGTTTTCTCTAATTATGTTTCCGAATATTCCTTTCTATCCCATTCAAGTGGCTATTTTAAAATAGTGGGCAAGGAAAACTAATATTCATAAGACAGTCAAGCATTTTAGTATTATTTCCCCTTTTCAAGCTATACCTAGATCCCTGTATCCCAGAGCCCTGTTCCAAGGTTGAGCATACATCACTATTTACCTTTGTCCCACTTAGGACACACAAACCTGTCTCAGTGTTCCCCTATCTATCTTGTTCTTCCACCTCCTCTCCCCTTCTTGTATTGCCCTCCCCAACACCTAAACTAAACCACCCACCCCAACCGCATTGTTGTCTTTACCTTATATTCCATTAATTCCTCCCTCCATTTAAAACAGTCTATTTTATCCTGTAATCTACCTGACGTTCCCATCACCTGGATCTCTGTTCCTCTCTGTTTACCTTCTTTCACATTGTAATTGTTTTGATCATAGACTGACCTCTCAGTTCTTATAATTTTATTCTGTTCTTGACTATTCCACTTGTCGATTGAGTTCAGGGTGATGCTGCCATATACGTCATTCTCTAGTTGTTGTCTGTACTTGTTGGTTCTCAATCCACAGAACTTCCTTCAGGATGTTTTTCATAGCAGAGTTGGCTGTGGCAAAATCCCTTAGCTTCTGTTTATCCTGGAATGTTTTGATTACACCATCGTATTTGTTTGAGAGCTTTGCTGGGTAGAGGATTCTTGGGAGGCAGCTTTCTTCTTTCAGGGTTTTATATATGTCTCCCCATTGCCTTCTTGCCTGCATGGTTTATTTTGAGAGATCTGAGCTCAATCTGATTTGCTTGTCTTTATTGTTACACTTCTCATTTCCCTAGCTGCTTTCAGGATTCTGTCCATATCTTTGATTTTGGAGAGCTTGATTATGATATGTCTTGGTGATTGTCTTTTGGTACCTAACCTTTCTGGGGTTCGTTGAGCTTCTTGAATGCTTATCTTTTTGCTTTTTAGGATGTTAGGAACATTTGCTTCCAGCAATGTTCAATATATCCTCTATGGACTTGTGTGATTCTTCCTGTTCTGGAATGCTGATAATTCTTAAGTTATTCCTTTTCATGTTGTCCAACATGAATATTAGGCCTTCTTCAGATTTTTTTTTATCCTTTTTTGTGTTTGCTCTTCTATCTTAGTAGTATTGAGAGATTTATCTCTGTTTATATCAGCTGTTCATAGATTTATCTCTATTCATAGCTCACTAGTTCTGGCTTCTATCTCTTCAATGCTACTCCTGTGCCCTTTCAGTGTATTGTCCATTTCTGATATTCTATTATTAATCATTTGGACCTCTTTCTGTAGGTTTTAAATTGTTTCCAATGTTGTATATATCTTATTTGATTATTTCTGTAGCACTTTCCTGACTTCTTCCTTATTTTTCTCAACTCTGTTGTATAGTGTTATGATACATTTTATAATCATTTTTCTGAATTCCTTCTCGTATTTCCAAAGCCTGCCCATCTTCTAGTATGGTATGTAGGTCTACTACCAGCTTATTTGCCTAAGTCACTTTATCTTGTTTCTGGCATGTGCTGATATGGTTATCTGTTTCTGTTTTTTGGGCATTTTCAGGTGTTATCTGTGGCCTTAATACTTAGATGGCTCTGTATTTTGGTATTTTTTAATGCTTTCGGATTGCCTCCAGGTAGATGTGATCAGGAGATGGGCATCCCTTTTCACTGTTCTTCCTGAGAAATTTCAAGATGCCACTATTGGTTGTTATAATGTAACTCGGGATTTAATTTACGGCCTATTTCCTTTTTAGTCTGTGTCCTGCTTCACAATCCCCGTTAAGGTCCTTTTCCTTGTGATAAACAGTTCAGGGCCATCTGTGGCTGTTTTTGATTTTAAGTCCAAACTGTCACTTTACATTTCAAGGAGATCTGTGTGCATGCGTAGTAGAACCCTGCAGGGGGTGGGGTGTCTACTCACTCAGGCACCCCCTTTAGTCACCAGAATGAAGGTGTGCAGACAGTGAGATACCAATGAACAGGTACCAAAAAAAAAAAAAAAAAAAGAATCTCCACACCTTTATCTACACAGTTCTGTCAGGCATCCTTGGCTGCTCTGATCCATCCCCTGCTTGGTCTCACATAAGATGGCAGCTCCGAGAGCAGCTGAGCATCTTGAATTAGAAAGCAATGGATTTCTTGCTTCTACTACAAATGCCCCCAGCTGTAAGCTTTCCAACCTTCTAAATATTCCTTTATATGTGGTTCCGATTGCTGGCACCATACCTTGACCCGGTTGGTCCGGTATTCTGTGTTGTTGCTCATGGAGCTCTTCATTGAACATTTACCTGATCTACCATCTTGTTTGTTCATGATGTCAACCATCCACATCAATTTTAAGGACAATATTAATCTTGTTCATGCTTTAATTGAAGAGCAGCCACAATTGTCAGCAGAAACAATAGCTAACACCAGAAAATTTCAGTTTTAAGTTGGATAAACTTTTGATGTATGGCAAAGCTCTTGGACCTAGACCAGCTGTAGACAAAACCAGAGCTTTCAATGGAAATTTTAAACAAATGGGAGCAAGATCTTGATGTCTTTCTTGGAAGAATTGTAACAGAAGATAAAACATGGCTTGACTGTGTTCCTGAAGACAAGACACAAGCAGAGTAATGGCTGCCAAGAGATGAAAGTGGCCCAGTCAAAGTGAAAGATGATTCATCAAGAGCCAATGCCGTGGCATCAGTTTTGGTGGATGCTCAAGATACCATTTGGTTATTAGGAGTATTTTCAGAAAGCTAGTAAAAATTTCCAAGGAAAACATTATCAGAGAGTTCTTCTCCTCTACAACATTCCTTCCTCTACTCATTCATCTCATCAAACAAGGGAAGTTTTGCAAGAATTTTGAAGGGGAAGTGGTGGCCATACATCTTATTCTTGTGATTTGGCTCCTTCTGCTTCATTTTGTGTCCTAACCTTAAAAAATCCTTAGAGGGCACACATTTTTTTTCTCAATTAACAATATAAAAAGACTGCACTGACATGGCTAAAATCAAAGGACCTGCAGTTTTTTTAGAGATAGACAAAATAAAAATAGTAGGTATTAACATTTACAAAAATGTCTTGAACTTGATGGCACATACGTTGAGAAGCAAAGTTTATGTATTTTTTCCATGAACTTTTTGAAGTCCCCTTTTATTTAGAGTTCACCAAGATCATCCAGAATAATCTCCTTATTTCAAAATCCTTAAACATATTGTGTCTGCAAACGCATTTCCAGGGACTAAGACCTGATATTTTGGTGCACCATCACTATTTGAAATAGGACAGCAGGATCATACAGGACATTTCAAAGATGAAAAACTCAATATTACCCTTTGTAGCAAAGAAGAGGAACCACTGAATTTTATCTATGTGTTTCTCTTCTGGATAGAAAGGCTGGTATAAAAGTCTAATGTACACTATGCAGAAAGAGAATGAGAGACTGACTCTTGATAATTGTTTTATATTGAACTATAGGTAGCTAGAAGAAGCAAAAAGTCATTAAGAAGACAAGAAAGAAGGAAAAGGTCAAAATGGATATCAGAAGAGACACTGAAACTTGCTTTCCAGTGTAGAGATGCTAAAGGAAATGGAAGAAATGAGGAGGTCCAAGAGCTGAACAGAAAATTTCAAAGATCAGCACGAGAAGATAAAGCCAAATATTACCAAAAAAA
>NW_006408531.1:33769799-33771125 GCF_000296735.1 Chrysochloris asiatica | reverse complement strand
GTGCCATGGGCTGCCAAAAGAATCAACAGATATGTGTTTGAAGAAGTGTAGCCAGAGTGCTCCTTGGAGGTCAGGATGGTCAAACTTTGTCTCTCATACTTCAGACATATTGTCAGGAGGGAGCAGTCATTAGGGAAGGATATCATGTTTGGTAAGGTGGAGGATCAAAGAAAAAGAGGAAGATGCCCAGCGAGATGGATTTGCGAAGTGGCAGCATCAATGGACTCAAGCGTGGCAACAGTAGTGAGGTTGGCCCAGGACCAGGCAACGTTTCGTTCCGTTGTACATAGTATCACTATGAGTCAGTACCGAATCAATGGTGCCTAACAAAAACAACATCAAGGAAGCTTACAAAATAAAAGCATTGATGATTTGAAGACTCATCAAATGAGTGTGAGGGTTCTGGTTTTGGCCAATTATTCTTGCCCCTAAGACACAACTGGGATGGTTCTGGACATAGTGGGATAAGCACTTCACAATAGAATCAATTTCAAGAAAATATAAGTGGGTTGAGACTAGTAGATATTTCACATTGGTGTGAGTTTATTCCTGGTTGATTCAGAGATGAGACCATGTTCTGTATCTTGGATAGTATACAGTGAAACCAGATGTTCTGTTTAGGCATGAAATGAAGTCAGAAGAGTTGGTAACACAGCCAGGAGCAAATCTTAGAAACCTTAATCTCTGTGATTCAAGGAAATTCCAGTAAATACCTACAGTACAAGTTATGCTGTTTATTAGTTCCTTCACTTTCTCTCTATTTTATTGTCAAAAGAAAACTATTACTAAAAGCTTAAGCACTTTCAGTGAAGCTACAATCCCTCTTACTTTTATTAACCACAGCTTCTCAGCTGCTTATATTAAATTTATTTTCATAATAAGCTACCAAAAATATAAGTCAATCTATATATCAAAACTGAAAGTAACATGCTGTAATAAATGCTAAATGAAGACTTCAAATGGCCCATGTTTTGCTGCCTTATTTTAGGATTTATTGTTGTTGTTGTTAAGTGTCATTAAGCCAGTTCCAACTCATAGCCACCCTATACAGCATTTCCAAGGAGCAGCAGATGAGCCTGAATCCCCTGTCTGGCCGATAAATACCAACCTTGCCGTCCAGCGCATTAACCCACAGCACCACAGCTAGGACTCTTTTAATAAGAATTTATCTATATGTGACTTTTGTAATAAGTGATCTTTTTAAAGCAAAAATATGTTCAGATGTTTTTAAGCATGTCATTTTGCAGATCATTTGTAGAACATCTAGTATTTGTTGTTGTTACTGTTAAGTACCATCTAGAGAGTACCGACTCTTATCGATATTAC
>NW_006408531.1:33762065-33769699 GCF_000296735.1 Chrysochloris asiatica | reverse complement strand
CTCATGAAGAATCTGTACCTGGACCAAGAGGCAGTTGTTTGAACAGAATATGGGAACACTGAATGGTTTAAAATTAAGAAAGGTGTGCCACAAGGTTGTATTCTTTCACCATATGTATTCAACCTGTATGCTGAGCAAATAATCCGAGAAGCTGGGTTCTATGAAGAAAAACATGGCATCAGGATTGGAGGAAGACTCACTAACAAACTGCGATATGCAGGTGACACAACCTTGCTTGCTGAAAGTGAAGAGAACTTAAAACATGTACTGATGAAGATCAAAGAGCACAGCCTTCAGTATAGATTACATCTCAATGTCAAGAAAACAAAAATTCTCACCACTGGACCAATAAACATTATTCTTATCAATGGAGAAAAGCTGGAAGTTGTCAAGGACTTCATTCTTCTTGGATCAACTATTAACACTCATGGAAGCAGCAGTCAAGAAATCAATCACGTATTGCATTAGGCAAATGTGCTGCACAAGACCTTTTTAAATTGTTGAAGAGCAAAGACGTCAGCTTGACGACTAAGGTGCGCCTGGCCCAAGCTATGATATTTTCAATAAGCTCATATGCATGTGAAAGCTGGACAGTGAATAATTGATGCTTTTGAGTTATGGTGTTGGAGGAGAATATTGAATGTGCCATGGGCTGCCAAAAGAACTTTGGAAGAAGTGCAGCCAGAGTGCTGCTTTCAGTCCAACATGGCCAAACTTTGTCTCTCATACTGTTAATATTATCTAGAGGGACATATTGTCAGGAGGGACCAGTCGCTGGAGCAGGAGGGACCAGTCGCTGGAGAAGAAGGGACCGGTTGCTGGAGAAGGATATCATGAGGGTGAGAGAAAGAGAGGAAGACCCCTAATGAGATGGATTGACCAAGTGGCAGCATTGATGGACTCAAGCGTGGCAACAGTAGTGAGTTTGGCCCAGAATCAGGCAGTGTTTCGTTCTGCTGTGCATAAGTTCACTATAAGTCGACACCAATTCAATGGCACCTAACAACAACAACATAAGTAGCTAATGAAAAATATTGTTTTGCAGAGTTATTTAGAGTAGCGACAGAAAGAAATGTCCATACTAAAGAATAAGGTTATTTCCCAAAGATGTGCAAATGTTTTCTGAAAAGAACATGCTGCTTCTAATAAACATGAACTTTTGGAACTCATGACATTAGATTTAAATGATTGCAGGAAATGCCAGCATTTTTAAATTATGCATTCATTAATCATTAATTTTGTCTTGGTGTGGCACTGTAGGATAAGCATTAGACTGCAAAGTCTGTTGGAACAACAAGGTTGGCGCTTCAAACTCACCAAGTCTTGGAAGACTTATACAGGGTTGCCATGAGTCAGAAAAGATTCAATAGTTCGTCAGAACAACAACAACCACAATTACATTAAAAATTCATTTGATTATTTCAAAATGCATTGCTATCCTTAAAAATAACAGCAAACTATTTTTGCCTTTTTACTGAACTACTTTATACTGTAAAATATAAAAACTTTAAAAAATACCTTAAGTCGTTGTTTCTGTAATATTGTCCTACTTTATTTATTTTAATATTTTAGGTGTGGCACGGTGGGTTAATGTGCTGGACTGTAAACTCAGTTTGATCTGAAAGGTCGGCAGTTCAAGCTTACCAGCCGTTCCTTAGTAATCCTATACAGGGTCGCTGTGGGTCAGAACCAACTCAAGCGAACTTAGCAACAACAACAACGAGTGAGTGAAGAGGATATCACTTTGAGGACTAAGGTGTGCTTGATCCAAGCCTTGATATTTTCAATTGCCTCATCTGTTTACGAATCGGGCTGCTAACCACAAAGTTGGCAGTTCCAAACTACCAACTATTCCTCGGGAGAAAGATGAGGCTTTCTGCTCCTGTAAAGATTTACAGCCTCAGAAACCCAGTACAGGGTCACTATGAGTCAGAACTATCTCCATGGCACATTACAACAACAACTATGAATGTGAAAGATGGACAATGAATAAGGAAGATTAAAGAAGAATTAATGTAGCTGACTTATTATTTTGATGAAGAATGCGGACTAGTCCATGGAACCCTAGTATGGTGCTGTAGGATAACCACTGTAGTGCTTATTTCAAGGTCATCCACTCAAACTCACCAGCCACTCCTTGGAAACCCTATACAGGGTCTCTATGAGTCAGAATCACGGTAGGTACTTAATGACAATAGCATACACTACCAGAAGAACCAATAAATCTGTATGGTGCTGCAAGTTAATGAGCTGGACTGCAAGATCTGTTTGAAACACAAGGTCGATGCTTGAAGTTCACCAGCTGCTCCTGGGAAACCCTACACAGGGTCACTGTAAATCAAATCCAACTTGATTGCACTTAGCAACAACAACAACAAAGGAAGTGCAGCCAGAATTCTCCTGAGAAGTGTAGAAGTGTAAATTCTCCTGAGATTTCACTTTAACACACTTTGGAACACGTTAACGGGAGGAATCAGTCCCTGGTGAAGGACAACAATCTTAAGTAAAAGTTCAGGGAAAAAAGCAGAAAGCCTTCAATGAGCTGGATTGATACAATGGCTGTACAGAAACAATTGTGACGATGATGCAGGACAGGACAATGTCTCACCTTGTTGTACATAAGTTTGCTATGAATTGGGCAACTGGATGGCATCTACAAATAATAACAGTAACATGAATGAGTGTCCATTTCTCTCTCACTCTCTTTTGGTATATACATACAATAGTCTCCAGCCTCGGAAACCCTGTACAGGGTCGCTATGAGTCAGAACTGACTCCACGGCACATAACAACAACAACAAAATTACTTTATTAAACTCATAGAGCTGAAGGTTTTATTGTAAGAAATTCGAATAACACTATCTTTAGGGTCTACTAGCCTTTGGTTATCTCTGTAGTTCACAATTTTGTTGCTGTTGTTAAGTACAATTGAATCTATTCTGACTCTTAGTGATCCTGTATAGGGTTTCTGAGGAGCAGGTGGTGGGTTTTAATCCCGTACCTGTGGTTAGTACTCCTTTGCTTATCCTACAGCACCACAGCCAGACTCCAGTAGTCCATAATGGTTATACAAAAAAAAAAAAAAAAAAAACAGGTTATGATTTGGCAGGAGTTTTTTTTTTTTTTAAACTTTTCAGTGAAGTTTTTTAGTCTACAAAAATTATGACAAAAAGAAAAAAGCATATGACATGTTTAAACACATAGTAGTCTGTATCTGAAACAATAAGACGATGAGACACTGACAAAAGCAGGGCCATTTATAAAAGGCCTTTCTTTTCCTATCTCTTTCTCTGTTTCCAGATATATTACAAATGTCTAAGGGAGTGTGGTAGAAGGAATTCTAGAGAATGTATCATGCAATACATTGGCAATGGGACAAGTTTTGCAAATAATTTCAGACTCAGAATGGTCTGAAGGATGTTTTGAATTTAGCCTTTGCATCTATCATACTTTCTAATGTCTGTGTGCATGTTTAAGTCTAATAAAGAAAAAAACAATCAGAAGTGTCTTTCTTGATACAGCTCTGGCAACTAATATTCATAGTCACCTATGAGACATTTTCCCCACCACAGGCAGCCATTTACTGACATTTCAAATCAGAGATTTGCGATTGCAGACAATTGGTCTCTAAATGAGTTGTGACAACTAGAAGAAAAACTACTGTTTTAAAATTTTCTTTCATATGTCACATCATTTCATTATTTAATTTCCAATGACACATTTAATGGGATTTTTCATCATGATAAAAGCTACACAATACAGAAGCTGGTCTTTTGACACGCAATGTATTTTGACATAAATCAAAAGGCCTATTAAGTTTTTAAATGACACCACATTGTGGATATCTACTTCATTGTTTCTTTATCATTGAGTATGTACAAAATATAAGGTCGATTTAAAATATTTGAAAACTCTCTGACCTTTTTAAGACAACATGTTTGATGGTTATTTATTCTGTAAAGAGATGGGAAGAGTTTGTTCACTAAAATTTCCAGAGTCTAGGGTGGGGAGTCCTGGTGTGGTGCTGTGGGTTAATGTGTCAGACTACAAAGCCATTTGAACTACAAGGTTAGCAGTTGAAGCTCACCAGTTGCTCTTCGGAAACCCTATACAGGATTGCTATGGGTCGGAACCGACTTGACGGCACTTAACAACAACAACAACAGGGTGGGGAATAGGGTATTTAAAAAGTTCTTCTGGCTTTAAGATTATTTCTACTGTATGTTCCAACTCAAGGCAACCTTGTATAGGATTTCTCAGGTGTGGTTTGTGAGTTTGAACTGCCGACCTTGTGGTTAACAGTCCATTGTTTATCCTACAGAGCCACACCAGGACTCCCAGTTAGTTAATCAATTTCAGTGCATTAACTTGTTTATGTATATCAAGGAGGGCCACAAATCTACAAATAGAACTTTTAGATGGTTGTGTAGCATGAAGAAGAAACCTGCTATTGATAAAGGAAGCAGAGGCGAGCAAAGATAGGAATCAGCACTCTATAAAATGCTCTATCTGCTACCAGTTATTTAAATACACAGTAAAACTACAAATGTCACAATGTGATTCCAGAAATGTTTCTGAGTGGGTCAGTAAGAAGCAGAATCCAGTCAGTCCTTTTGAACTCAGGAATAGAGATAGCAGACAATCTGAGAAAACAAGCTGAAATAGAAAGAATTAAGCAAGCCACCACCACATAGCTATGCACAGGTTTTGTTTTATGAAAGTACCTGCTGGCCAGGAGCAGGGAAGCAGAGGAGGTGTGTGAGTAGAGGCTAAACTCAGAATCATATGTCCTGGCTCAGAGCTATGTCTGCCTGGTGTAAGGAAAGTCAGGTTGACTCCCTGCTTACATATGCTGGCTCATGTAGTGCAAATTTTTTTAACTAACTAGTAGAATTAGGAATTTAATCACTACCCAATAACTATGCCAAGAATTTACCTACTCCTTTGTTTACAGCATATTTTTTGAAATAACACCTAATAATTAAAAACATTGTTGAAATTACTCTGAGAGTACCAATTTAACCTTTGGTGGGAGAATAAACTATTTTCGATTGGATAGTTCAGATAAACAAGTTTGGTTATGTGATTTACTTGAATGAGTAAATTTCAGACTGGAAGCTATATTTTAGTCCATCCTTAACTGAAGTAAAAATTCCTTAAGAAATTGAAATATTTCCCGAAGAGGAAAATTAGTTCATGGTAGATACCTTTGAGTTCATAGAACCTTGTCTGTAGTCCCTTGAGGCGGAATAGCTCAAGTATACCCTGCTACTGGATTGATTTTTCAGAGCTAAACGTGTGGCACTGTAGGATAAAGCACTGGACTGCAAGGTCGGTTTGAATCACAAGGTCAGAGGTTCAAAACCATCAGCTGCTTTTTGGAAACCCTTACAGGACTAGTATGAGTCAAAACCAGCATGAAGACACTTAACAAACCTCATAAAAATAAAATGTTCTAGCAAGAAGTCCAATGAGAGAGACTTTAGAATTTGGAAGTTAAAGTCAAAATTGTAATAAATTCCTATAATATTTTAAATGTGATTAGCTCTCAGAAATTAATACACAAATTCAAGTTCAGTGGTAGACATAATAAATATTCATTTCTCACTTACACTAAATTCAGCGTGGGCTTTCTTGATTCAAGACAGTTTTCTTTCAAGTCGTTGTTTAGAGATCTATGATCCTTCTATTTTATAGTTCTACATTCTTCATCATGTGTGTTGCAGTCTTCCAGAAGTTGATTGTGCTCATTTGCATTAAGCCAGAGAAAGAAGATTGCATGGAGGAAGACACCTGACAGGTTCATATGATCCAGGCCTAGTGATGACATTCATCGCTTCTGTTCACATTCTATTGATTGAAACTCAGTCACATCTAACTAGCTTCAAGGAAGACCAGGAAGTATGATTTGGCTGTGTGTCTAGAGAAAGAGGTAATGTTATTGTTGTTGTGAAGTGCCATCGAGTTGGTTCTGACCCACAGTGACCCTGTATAGGGTTTCCAAGGAACAGCTGGTGAACTTGAACTGCCAAACTTGCGGTTATTTGAACTGGCTTTGCATTCTGGCACATTAACCCACAGCACCACACCAGGACTCCTAATGGTCGGGTAGTCAGCCTATAATGTCAGTCTCTATGCTAAACTTTGACTTGGGACTGAAAAACTATAATGAAATAGACTTCTCTGAGATTACCTATTTCCTTTGTTCAAAATTTAGAGTTAATAAATGTGAGAGTAGATAAACTTCTAAGTTACTCTTTCCCAGAAGAATCTAAATGGGTACAGTACCACAATCCTTTACCAGAAGGCAGAAAGGGTGTATTGTTGTTGTTGTTAAGTGCCTTCGAGTCGGTTCTGACTCATAGCGACCCTGTACAGGGTTTCTGAGGCTGTAAATCTTTACGGGAGGAGAAAGCCTCATCTTTCTCCCATGGAACGGCTGGTAGTTTCAAACTGCTGGCCTTAAGGTTCACAGCACGATTCGTAACCACTACTCTACCAGAGCTCCTTAGAAAGGGTGTATAGGATACCTATATGACCATGCTCCTTCCCAGTGTGTGACTAAGACAAAAAGGCTAAGTTCTAGGGATAAACAAATGTAAGGCCAAGGACACAAGCTAAAATTCAGTCTGTCCTCTAGGTCACTTTTAAACCCTACTAAAAAATTGAGTGTAATTAACAAATGTATATATTTTTTTATATATCCTCAGAAACCTTGGTGAGTTTTATTACCAGAGAAACCTCTACTTGCCCTATAGGCTAGACATCAATGCTCTTCATTTATTGTTGTTGTTGTTGTTAGATGCCATTGTTGATAGAGCTGGTAGTAATTTATTGTAACCCAATGCACAACAAAATGAAACACAGTCCGGTCCTGATCCAACCTAACTACCATTGCTACACTGGATCCCACTGCTACGGCCACTGTGCCAATCCATTCTCACTGAGGGGATTCTTGTTTACTGACCCTCCACTTTACCAAGAATCAGGTTTTTCTCAGGGACTGCTCCCTCCTGATAACAATGTTCAAAGTATGAGAGATGAAGTATGGCCATCCTGGCGTGTAAGGAACATTCGCGCTGTACTTCTTCCAACACAGAATTTTCTGTTCTTCTAGCAGTCCATGGTGCTTTTATATTCTTCTCCAATATCATGTCTCAAATGCATCAATTCCATGGTCTTCCTTATTCACGTTCATATGCATATGAGGTTTTTGAAAGTACCATGGTTTGGGTCAGACTTACTTTAGTCCACAAACTGACACCGTTGCTCTTAAACACTTTAAAGAGGTCTTGTACAGCAGATTTGCCTAATGCAATATGATGTTTGATTTCTTAATGGTTGCTTCCATGAGTTTGGTGGCTGATTCAAGCAAAATGAAGTCTGATAACTTAAATCTTTTCTCCATTTATCTCGATACATTTTGCTGTTATAGTTGTGAGAATTTTGGTTTTCTATAACCTACTCGATGACACTTAACAACAACAACATACATTGAGGTGTAACCCATCTTGAAGGCTGTGGTCTTTAATCTTCATCAATATTTTAAGCCCCCTTCACTTTCAGGAAGCAAATTTTATCATCTGCATATCACAGGTTATTACTGAGTCTTCCTCCAATCCTGATGCCACTTT
>NW_006408531.1:33741915-33757589 GCF_000296735.1 Chrysochloris asiatica | reverse complement strand
ATTAACTAAAATGCAATTCTCCTCTCTAAAATTATTCAACGTATTATTGCTGTCAAACAAAAGATACTTCAAGGTTTTATAGACAATACTTATAACTATTATTTTAAATAATGGAAAATGTGTATGAACTCACTTGTTTCCAAAATCTAAATCATTTATTTAGACTTTAATCTTGAAAAATTAAAAATCTATTTTACCAAGTATATAACTGTGAGTTGAAAGCATTAAGTTTCTTTAGCCCAATCCACCCCTGCAAAACACAAAAATTTCTGAAATATTAACATACCAATAAATTATTTCAAAGATTTCCATAGGATTTTAATCTGGAGAACATATGTATTTGCTTAGTCCTTCTGAGAGTAATTAATATTTGGCAGAATAAAATTTTCAATCTTTAACCACCCTGGAAAATTAAGGTTCCGTTATATTGTAAATTGATTTGTTTCCCAACTTGAAACTTAATTTGCAGACCCATCAGCATTAATCAGTTGGATCTGTAACCAAAAGGTCAATGGCTTAAATCCACCAGCCTTTTCATAGGAGAAAGATGTCACAATCTGTTTTTGTCAAGATTTCTGCTTTGGGAACACTATGGGGCAGTTCTTTTCTCTCCTATAGTGACACCGTAACAATAAGTAATACTAACAGCAATATAATAAGGAAGACCATAGTAGAATTGATGCATTTGAGTCATGGTGTTAGAGCAGAAAATGCTATAGATTGTCAGAAGAACAAACAAATATTTGCTGGAACAAACAAATATTTGCTGGAAGAAGTACATTCAAAATGCTCCTTAAAACTAAGGATGGTGACACTTCATCTCTCATTGCTTTTGTTGTTGTTAAAGTTGGGACTTATTATCAGGACAGGCTAGTCCTTTGGAGAAAGACATCTAGCTAAGTAAAATGGAGGAGATGCAAAAATGAGGAAGATCCCCAATGAGATGGATTGGCACAGTGGCAGCAGGAATAGGCTCAAGCTTAACAACAATTGTGAAGATGGTACAGGACCAGGCAATGTTTCTTCTTCCTCTGTCCTGCATAAATTGGGTCACTATGATTAGGAATTGACTTGAAGGCACTAAAGGAAAACAACCATATGGCTGATATGACTCAGAATGGACTCAATAGAAATGTTTTCGTGTGCTTTCTTTATTGTTATTATTGGGTTTTTTTCTAGTTTAGAGTTACCCAGTAGAGAAACTAAACCATTTCTGATTAATGATTAATCTGCCTTTCAAACTATATGAAGTTGTTGAATTAAAAAAAAAAAAAGATTTACATTTTAAAACATGTTTTACAAAGAAAAAGAACTTAATACAATGCTTGGAAATTGTGAGGGAAAATTATACATAGATATAAAAAAAATAGAATGCTTAACAGCAATACATTTTTGGAATTTTTAAGCCAGAAATAATTTGTGGCATAGAGACTATGATATACTATTTTGTAGGAAAATAGATAGCCTTTGTAAACATAGCAAATTGAAAATTCATCTCTAACCATATCTGAAAATAAATAACTAATAACACTTGAGAAGCTCAGGAGTCAGATTTCCCTTTTCTGATGGATTTGGAGCATTTCCCAGTGTTACAATGGTAATTCTACAGCTCTGTTGTGTTTACAAAATTATGAAGGTCAGTAATAAACTGGGATGAATTTCAGTCACCAGAGGACCTTCAGAAACTTTACTTAACATCACTAGATTAAGGTCTTTTGAAAATGAATGGAGAGTTACTAGGCTTACTGTTTGCTGATAAGAGGATTGCCATTTCATTTGCACTATTTACATTTATCTTAATGCACACTTGAAATACCCACAGCTGAGAATGTGCTGCTTTTGAATTCAAATAAGCAGATGAACCATATTTTCCTCATCCAATATTCATTCTATTTCTTTATTGATTCTTCTTTCTAAATAGCAGGTCACGTTAGTATCTTTTTCTCTTCCACAAAGAAAAGGCATTACTGTGTCAGAAATTTACTGTGGATCCATAACCCAGTGATCAGGAAACAGGGCCCTGTTTAGGATTTTACATTTTAGGATTTTGCATCTGCCTGTAATTTAATCACCTACTGTGACTGTTGCTCAACACCAAAATAACTCAAGTAGTCATCCTATGCCCAGGGAAAGAAATGTTGGAATTCTTAAAAAGGAAGCTTACTAAGAGAATTTCAACTACTCTGGCACATTGCTACGAGAAAAAGAACTGAAAAGCTATTTTCAAGTGATTAACATTGATTAATTCATAACTAAAAAGATGATTTACATAATTTTAGAATATATAATTAACTCCATGATTTGTCTGAACACTTCAGACATAAAGAGTTTCATTTTTCTAGGTTTTTTCTCCTCTGAATCAAGTTACTATTTATACCTATGCTTAATGTAACTGAATCAAGTTGGTAGTGGACTAAGCAACATTGTGTAAAAAGGGATTGTGGGAGTGTGGAGGTTAGATCAAGGACTCTGATATCACAGATCAGAGTTCTAATGTTGGTGCTACAAACTTCTAAATTATCCTGAGCAAGTCACTTGAAGTGTGGATAAAATTCCAACCTTAAAATGTTTTGTAATAATTAACTGACATCATATATGTTACACATTGAGCATATTATTGTCTTAATAACCAGTTTTTGGTGTAATTTTTACCAGGATGGTCATGATTTTCATGGTTTTGTATCATTGTACTTTCAAGATTATGTGAAATTCATTCAATACTTAGCATTTTATTCAGTATCACAAATGGTAGATCATAGAAGGAGTGAGGAATTTGAAAGGCAATTAGAAAACCTGTCTTTTCAAATGTCTTCTCACTTGTCAAAATCATGTACCTAATCATAAGGATAATAAAAAATTTATGGTGTTTCACTATAAATGGATGGAAACATACACAGAGCAACTATACTAAAAAATGATTGTTTAATGCTCATCCATTTCAGCGGATAGTATATGATTAAGAACTGATGGTTGTTGTTGTTGTTAAGTACCATCGAGTTGGTTCTGAGGTACAGCTGGTGAGCTTGAACTATCAACTTTGTGGTTCAAACTGACTTTTCTGTCCAGCGCATTAATTCACAGCACCACAGTGATGGTATTACTGGAAAAAGTCAAGAAAAGGTATTCATGCTTTCATAAACATTCTGTGGTGCTCATCAGTGGAGAGAAGGAAGGTAGAATTTGGTGTGGTGTTGTGCGTTAATGCACTGCGCTGCAAAGTCTCTTTGAATCGCAAGGTTGGCCATTCAAGCTCACTAGCTGCTCCTTGGAAACCCTGTACAGGGTCGCTATGGGTTAGAACTGACTCAGTGGCACTTAACAACAACAATCATGTAGAAATGTATTAACTTGGTTTATGGGGAAGACACTTAAAAACAAAAGGAAAAATAAAAGAAAAGAAAGAAACATAGAGCTTAGTTTCTTTTTTTTTTTTTTCTACTTTGTTAATTTTTATGTATGTAAAATAAAATAATGCATATTCATGTTTTTATTAGAACTAACCATTGGGAACTTTCCCATAAATTAAAAACTGGAAAACAGAGAAGAGAAAAAAAGAAATCAAAAAGAAAAAAATAGAAATGGGTAGGGGTGCGGGTTGAACAACATGAGGAGTGTGCAGTTGTGTGGCTGAATTGTACGTGACAGTAAATGCAACGGCAAAAGTTCTCTGGTATATATATATACATGTATTGCTACAATAAAAAATTAATCTCTTAGAATTCTTGTTCATAAATGAAATTAACTATAGATTTTTTGTTCTGTTTTAAAAACAAAACAAAATAGAACTGATGGTATGGAAGGAAGAAAGCCAAGCTGTACTGAAGGTATTGGCTGAAAAATAAGGATCTAGGAAATGATGGAATACCAATTAAAATGTTTCAACAAATAAATGCACTGCTGTAAGCACTCCCTTAATTGATGTCAAATTTAAGCCAACTGACAGGAAAAGACCCTTCTTTGTGCCCTTTCCAAAGAAAGGTGATATAACAGAAGGTAGAAGCTATCAAACAATATTGCTAATATCATGCAGCAGTAAAATTTCATTGAAGATCATTTTTAAATGCTTGCAGCAGTACATTAACAGGGAACTGGCAGTTGTTCAAGCTAAATCTAAAGAAAACATGGAACAAGGAATATCACTGATGATGTCAGATGGATATTGGATGAAAGTAGAGAATATCAGAAAACTGTTTGCTTGTGTTTTATTTACTATGCAGAGGCATTCAACTATGTGGATAATAAACTTCTTCCAAGAAAGATTTGTGTGGTCTTCTGGCTTTAAAAAAATACTTTCAATATTTTTTGCTAAGACAATAGTTCAAATGCATCTATTCTTCTATGGTCTTTTTTTATTCATTTTCTAAATTTCACGAGAATATGAAGCAATTGAAAAGACCACGATTTGGGTCAGGTGTACCTTAGTCCTCAAACTGGTATCCTTGCTCTTGAACACTTTAGCGAGGTATTTTGAAGCAGATTTATCTAATTCAGTTCAATGTTTGATTTCTTGACTACTGCTTCCAGGAATATTGATTGTAGATCCAAGCAGATTAAACTATTTGACAACTGCATTCTTTTCTCCATTTATCATGATGTTATTTCACTCTTTTCTCCATCTATCATGATGCCCAGTTGTGAAGAATTTCATTTTCTTTACATTGAGGTGCAATCTATAATGATGGCTGTAGTCTTTCATCTTCATCAGTATTTCAAGTTTTCTTCACTTTCAACAAGGTTGTGTCATGTGCACATTGCAGGCTGTTAATGATGCTTCCTCCAATCCTGATGCCACATTCTTCTTCATATAATCCAGCTTCTTGGGTTATTTGCTCAGCTTACAGATTGAAAAAGTATAGTAAATGAACAGAAACCTGCTGCACACCTTTCCAAATTTTAAGTCAATCAGTATTCTCTTATTCTATTCTAATGGTGCCTTTTTTGGCCTACGGACAGGTTCTTCATGAGCACAAATCAGTGTCCTGGAATATCTATTTTCAGTAGTATTATCCAAGTTTGTTATGATCCACACAATTGAATGCTTTTGCATAGTCAATAAAGCACAAGTAAATACCTTTCTGCTATTCTTTACTTTCAGCCAAGATCCCTCGGACATCAGCAATAGTTTTCCTCAATTTGAATTTGAATTTGAGTTTTCAAATTGAAAACTCCCTGTCAATGTGCTGCTGCAATTATTGTTTAATTATCTTCAGCAAAACTTCTTTTGCATGGAATGTAAATGATGCTGTCCAATAATTTCTTCATTCTATTAGGTCACCTTTATTTGGAATGAACACATATAGTCATTTAACAGCCAAAGAGCACATTCTGCAAGCCTGTCTCCTGGCCACCAGCACCTGGCTGCCAGCACACAGCCTTTCTCTTTCCAGGAGTCTAGAGTCCTCAGCTGCTCTATCTCTCCATGTCATCATCTCTGCCTCCATCTCTGGTGTTGCTGCTTCTTTGGATAGGGCCCCACATTCTGCTCATGCTCTTCCACCTTTATTGTCCTAGGGTCCTAGGGGGACCTTTTTGTTACAAAACTTATACCTTTATAGTTGTGACAATTGCAAATAGTCATGATAACAATTACTCACTATTAAATCATAAGAATCTTATTTCACCACATCTGTCTAGACAAGATGAAAACTATTCAGTGGAGATTCTACATTCTCCCGAAACTTGTAATGCAGTCACTACATGCTTTCATAACAATCCCCCTCCCCCATTTTAGCCAGCCAATGTCTAAGTTGCCCATTCCTATCAACCCTGTGTACAGAGGGGATAGGACTTCTCCTTGACATGAAGACTTCTTCCCTCTCAGCTGGTATTTTGAACTAATACATCCATAAGTATAGGTCAAGTTCATCAAATTGTAGCAATTTACCCTCGTTTCCTTTATCAAAATATTTCATCTTCTAGTCGAGTTCCGATCATCAAGCCATCGAAGCTGGATCAAATGGATACTACCTGCAAGTTTAGGTGTTCTTGTGCATCTCCCCACACTTCATATCAGCTGGATGCTTCACTCTCAATTCTAGCCCTCCATGACTGTGTCCTTGTCCATGGACTCAGATGTCCCCAGGTCTTATCATACTTCAGACATAACCAGCACTTCCTCTTCTTTCTCTCATCTTCAGGTCGACAGGAGTCTATGGAACATGGTCAGACTCAGCCCATATGTTCATCGTTGCCTTTCCCCCCACTTCCACTCACCAGTAGACCAACATAGTCACCAGCAAGCTTAAAGGCCTACTTGTGTATTCCCTTTGAGTTTCAGTCTTGGAGCAGGGTTTGTCCTGAAGGGACTTGATTGCTTGCCTTGTTTGTTCCCTGGTGAACGACTTGCTTGTTCTTGTAGTTGCCAGCCTGCCATTTTTGTTTTTTTTTATTTTCTCTGCTGGTCTTTCTTTCAAGAATTAGCTTGTGTTTCTATAGCTGTTCCAGGCCAGTCTGCTTTTCCTTTCAAGTGGGAATGTCCCACCTCGGAAGGTTCTGGATGGAGCTCAGGATTCTACCTAAAGTCCTATACATAACAAATGCTCTGCAAGATGCCAATTTCACTGGGCAAGTTCTAGAACCCCAATGAGTTATAGACTGAAAATGGAATTGTAAGCTTCTTAGATATTAATAAGCACCTTAAGGCAAGGAGTTGCTATACCTGGGAGCTCAGTACCATAATCTCAGGGGAAAACGTGGTCAATTAACGTAAGAGAATCCACAAAGATAATGTACTACATTCTACTTTGGTGAACAGTGTCTAGGTCTTAAATGCTCATGAGTGTCATCTAATATATGACTTTTGGCCTCTCCATGTGCAGAAGAAAAAAGAGTGACGAGCATTTAAGATTCTTTGAATTAATTAGTCCACTGGACCAATGGAAAATGTGAACATCATTCTCCATGAATCTGAGACCAGAAGAACTTGATGATGCCAGCTACCACTACCAAGTGCTCTGATAGGGATCAAATTAGAAGGTCCCAGGTAGAGTGGGAAAAAATCTTTTTTTTTTTTTTTTTAGACAAGATTCAATGATCATAAAGAGACTAGAGGACCTGAGACTATGGCCCTGACCATCCATCAAGTCTGGAAAGGAAACGTGGCCCAACTTTCAACCGATAGGTAGATTGGGGAAACACTAACACTAGTACAGTTTGCTCACCATGGAATGATCAATAGTTCAAAATTAAAAGAGCAGCATTTACCTAAGGGCAAGGTTGAGAAGAGATGGGAAGGTGGGTGGAATGGAAATAGGAACCACAGGAATGAAGCAGGATTGGAGGGTCTTGCCACTATTATGATGAAACAAAGTATATGCTTTGTTGAATGTAAAACTAACTATCTTGTCTGTAAACCTTTACTCAATTCACAATAAAAAGTTTTTAAAAATATCATTTAGATCTGTTGATTACTAAACCATGAAGGTAGAACATATATTGCTTCTGTGGTTTGTACCTTCAACACCATGTTTCATACTTTCATATCATTCTATGCTGCTATGTTTTATTCTGAAAGAGCCATCAACATTTCTTACTACAAGGCTTAATACTAATGGGACAACAAAACAAGAGAATGTTATTGTTAAGTGTCATCAAGTCACTTCCAACCTGTAACTACCCTGTATAGGGTTTCTGGGGAGTAGCTAGTGAGCTGGATCTGCCGACCTTGTGGATCTAATCAACCTTTCAGTCCAGCGTAATAACCCAAAGTGCCACACCAGTACTCCCAACAAGGGAATAACACTATTTTTATAGATACACTTCATGCTAAAATTCTACTTTCTTCAAAGCATTACTGGAGTATTACATTGTTGTTGTTAAGTGCTGTTGAGTTGGTTCCAACTCATAGTGACCCTGCATAGGGTTTCCAATGAGCAATTGGTGAGCTTGAACTGCTGACCTTGCAATTCAAACCGACCTTGCAGTCCAGCCCATTAACTCACAACACAGCACCAGGACTTCAGAAGAATTACATTGCTGTTAAGTGCCATAAAGTTGGTTCCGACTCATAGCTACCCTGTACAGGGTTTCTGAGGCTGTAAATTTTTACAGAAGAAGAAATCCTCATCTTTCTCCCATGGAACAGCTGGTAGTTTTGAACTGCTGACCTTGCGGTTTACAGCACAATTAGTAACCACTACGCTACCAGAGCTCCTTTCAGAAGTATTACATTAGGTCAGTTAAATATAATATCATGTGATCATGACATTCAAAATTGGGTGAACCTTCTATTGACTGCTTATTCACTAATAATATAGGAAGGATATTGCTTTGGAAGGTGCTTAGGGTTTTATATATACACAAATATGAAACTGTTAACTCTAATTGTTCATTATTTATGTGATTCTAGCAAGTTGATAATTTTTTGGAATCCCATTCATAATACTGGTGTTGCTAGTACTGTTAAGTGCCTTCTAGTCAGTACTAACTCATAGTGACCCTGTATAGGGTTTCCAAAGAGTGGCTGGTGGGTTTGAACTGCCGACCTTGTAGCTGGCAGACCAGTGTTTATCTTAAAGCACCACACCAGGACTCCAATAATATATGTTCGTCTCTCATACTTCAGACATATTGTCAGCAGGGATCAGTCACTGGAAAAGGATATCATGTTTGATAAGGAGGAAGGTCAGAGAAAAAAAAGGAAGCCCCCAGTGAGATGGATTGGCAAAGTGGTGGCATCGATGGACTCAAGCATGGCAACAGTAGTGAGGCTGGCCCAGTGTCGGGCAGTGTTTCATTCTGTTTTGGATAGGGTTGTTATGAGTTGGTACCGATTCAATGGCACCTAACAACAACAACAATATATATTATATGATTTCCTATGAAATTTAAAGGTGATAATATATAGTGCATCAATGTCACTTTTTGCAAACCCAGAATTCAGACAAATATTTTTAGAATATTTATTGAAGATTTTCCTTATCAACAATTAGAGTAAGCTGTTTTTAGAGACATTAGAAAGGCCAGAATTGCATGGTTACGTATATTATCCATCTCTAAAGGTCAATTTGCATTTGTGTTACTTTTGTTCATCTGAGGGACTATGTTCCTCATCATTTAGAGTGGGTACTAGGAAGGAGTCCTGATATGGCGCTTTGGGTTAATGCACCAGACTGCAAAGCCATTTGAACTGCAAGGTCGGCGGTTCAAGCTCACCAGCTGCTCCTCGGAAACCCTATACAGTGCCGCTATGGGTCGGAACCAACTCGATGGCATTTAACAACAATAACAACTAGAAAGAATAACTATGCTTCTGAAATAACCAGGACAAAAAGGAGTAGTGATACAAAGTGGTACATTGAATAGTTTTTGAAGCTGACTACTGAGACTGAATATCAACTTTACCTTCTGTTAACCCTGTGACCCAGGGCAAGCTTCTCCACCTATGTTGTTGTTATTAAGTGCCAGTGAGTTGGTTCCAAGCCCTAGTGACCCTGTATAGGGTATCCAAGGATAAGCTGGTGAGCTCGAACTGCCAACATTGTGGTTCAAATGACTTTGCAGTCCAGCACATTAATCCATAGCACCACACCAGGACTCCTCAATTTCTTACTTCTAAACTATATCATGGGATTGAATATAGTGGTGGTGGTGGTGTGCCTTGGAGTTGGTTCCAACTCGTATAGGCTTTCCAAGGCTGTAAGTCTTTACTGGAAAGCTTCATATTTATCCTGCAGAACTGTTGGTAGTTTCAAACTGCTGACCTTACAGTTAGCAGCTCAACTCATAACCACTATGCTACCAGAGCTCCTTGGGATTGCATATATTCCTCCAAATATATCTTATATATGCAGTTTCAAAGTATGTCTGCTAATGTATTTTTGGTCCATATCTTCTTGGATTTCCATAACACCACCTAATTGGTCTTTCTGAGTTCCCTTGCACTTAGAGAGCATCTACCACTTAGGAACCTGAATAATGTTTCTAAAGAATAAATGATATCTTTTCACACACACACACACACAGCCTTTTAAATTCCTGTGAATACTGTTGTTGTTGTTGTTATGTGTCTTCGAGTCGCTTCTGACTCATAGCGACCCTGTACAGGGTTTCCAAAGGCAGTAAATCTTTACGGGAGCAGAAAGCCTCATCTTTCTCCCTCGAAACCATTAGTAGTTTCGAACCGCTGACCCTGAGGTTCACAGCCTGATTGGTAACCACTACTCTACTAGTTACTCTCAAATCAGAAACTCTAAATGTACAAAGTCCTGTGTGATCTGGCTGTTGCCATTTTTCTGGATACATATTCTTCCAATTTAGCCATTTACTCTTTAGCCACAATGACCATTTTTACTCACATATTTAGAGCACATTACATTCTTTGCTGGGTCAAGGTCATTGCATTTACTAGAGATTCAGAAATAGTTCTTTTAATCTTCACCCTCCAAAGTCTTCACACAAGTCAAATTCAGCAACGGTATAAACTGTTACATATAAATCCTATAACAGCACCTAACAATAAATGAGTGGATACAAAGATATACGTGCAAGCTGAACAGATGTGGGAAGGCAAATGGGACTACTCTTATGAATATATACAGGGGTCAAAGTTATGAAAATGTTTTAGCTACAACCAAACACATTAAAGGAAAGAGTCGCTAGTCCTAGTGGTTCAGGACCATAGTATCAGGGGACATCAAGGCCACTTGGCATAACATAGTCAGCACAGACAATATTCTATGTCATACATTGGTAAGATAAGCCACCTGGCTGACTGGCTGTGTTCCATTGAGTTGATACTGACTCATAGCAAACCTGTAAAGACTTTCCAAGGCTGTAAATCTTTATGCGAACAGAAAGCTTTATCTTTGTCACTTGGAACAGCTAATGGGCTCAAACAAGTGACCTTGCAGTTAGCAGCCCAACACAATATGCTATCAGGAGGATAAATCATCTAAAATGCAACTATTCATCTCTACCCCATCTGAAGCAGAGTGAAGAAAACTAAAGACACATTAGCACAATTAGTCCAAAGGATTAATGGACCACAGGAACCTCAGCCTCCACTATGCTGAGACCAGAAATACTAGTTGGTGTTCAACTACCACTGTTGACTGCTTTGAGATCACAATAGAATGTACTGAAAGAGTGGAAGAAAAATGTTGAACAAAATTGATGAATTTGAATGATTCGGTTGTAGTTGATTGTTAACAGGGTTCCCTGTAATTGTAAAATTTGGAACTCTAGCATGAGTACAAAATGAGCCTTCTCAAAAGCCTCAAATGGAATGTCCCTACTATCAAGAAGAAAGAGCCAAGAGTGAAGAATGTCCTTTGGACCACAAGATCCCTGTATATTGAACCCCCTTAGTTCAGAGACACAAAGTCGTTGTGCCAGAGAAGTGGCGAAGGAGCAGTACATCAGGCATAGAACCGAGATCCAGCACATCAGGCATAGCAGTATGCATCCTAGAATATGGAGCAAGTAAAACGGAGTGTCTTTGGACTGAAGTCTTGTTTGTGAAGTGGGGTACCTCCAGGCAATTAATTGGGGACCTAAATTTCTTGGCCCATGCAACTAGAACTTAGTGCCTGCTGACTGAGGTTTATAGCACAGTGAAGTGTTCTTTGAGCATTTATCAGCATCCTTAGAAGAGCCTTGTTACATTGCCAAACAAGACAGGCCAGGCCAAGGGATGAGGGCTAGAAAGTGGCCTGCTTTCAGGCATAGCAGAGGAGAAGCTGTCCTGACTGAAAGAACGATGCCCTGACCATTTTCTGATACTGAATTTTTGCCTGTTAACATTCCTGATAATCCACATAACTGTGAGTATGGTGTATGAGTTCTGTATGGACTGTCAAACCCAAGTGAGAAGTCCAAAGTGCCCTGGGAGGATAACTAGTGTTAGATTTGGTAGGAAGGTAAGAGGATGAAGGCATGTCTGACCTCAGTCTCCTAGGAATCAGCCTTGGGCTTATGCTGAGTTTCATTTTCCTTCCTCTGAAGGAAGATCAGCTGCAGTTCCAGAAGCCATTTTTACAGAAAGGAACATCATACAAAAGAAGGGTGAAAATAGTTGTACAACTGGAAAAATGCAGTCATAGTCACTGAACTATACATGTGGAAATTAATGAACTGTTATTTGTTCTGCTGTATAAATTATCAACAAAAAAAAAAAGTAAAAAGTAATTAAATAAGCACACAATGATTTTTTAAAAAGTCAACTAAATTAGAATATACATACATATTTTTAAATTGCCAAAGTGATTACTTCAATTTTTACCTGACCTTACATCATTTATTAAAACCTCATTAGTGATTATATTACAGACCCACTCCTATTCCACAGACCTGTGTGAAGATGAAAGCATGTTAGTCTTGTTTCAAAAGGCATTTGTAATTACTTAACATTTCAAAGTAGTCCTTCCAAATAATTATGGTGTCCTGGGTATTTAGCATATTATTTAGAATTTATGGATTTGAATCCCTGACAAAGCAGACCACTGATTGTATAAATTACTAATTATCCTTCTAACTTTCATTACTACAAAATGACTTTACACCATGCAGACAGGAAATCATAGACCTACTATTTTGAGGTTAAAGAATATACTTACTTAATTTCAGGAAGAAGAAAAGGAAGTGTGGACATGATCTAAGTGCTAAGTTGAAATGCAGGAATTGACCGGATAAAAATAATTTCAATTGTGTGGGGAAGTACACTGTTAGAAAACAAGAGATGTCTCCTGTAAAAATGATGAAAGAAGACCAATGAAGAAAATTGATTGAGAAAAGCAGCTGTATTTTCCTCAACTATCTCAAAAGAGAAAACTCAAAACATTACATCACAGCAGACATTTTAGTGAACAGAGGAAAAGCACAGCTTGCTTGCTTCTGTAATTGTTTGAAAGCATCGTTCTTTCTTATTTTTAATGAAAAGTTTTTTTAGGAAGGAAAGATCAGATATTTAATACAATTTATCAGCTCCAGAGAGCAAAGGGGCCTCCAACAATGATCCTAGAATGTAAGAAACAATTTTCAGAATGAAAGATTATTGGATAGATATTCAAATAACTATAAGAAGAAAGCATATTTTTAAATATGTATCTGATTTGGGAGGAAAAAATTGTATTTGATAATACAAACAAAATCTTTAGTTGTGAATTTGACCATGGGATTGATTCAAATTACAACTAAATAAAGTATCACCCTGAATTGCTTAGATTTTTCTAATAATGCTGGGAGATTTATCAGTGTAAAACTTTTAGAAAAAGCATTCTAGTTTCTTATTAGCAACCAACAAATTGTCTGAATCTGACAATCACATGATGTACTATGCCAGGGATGACAAATTGAAGAGGAATGGTATCACATTTATCATCAAAAAGAACACTTCAAAATCTATACATTGAAATACAATGCTGACTATGATAGGATAATATTCATAAACTGACAAGGAAGACCAGTGAATATGCTATTATTCAAATTTATGCATCAACCACTAAAGCTAGTGATGATTCAAATGAAGAATTCTACCAACTTCTTCAGTCTGAAATTGATCATACATATAATCAAGATATATAAATAATTACTGGCTTTGTAATGCAAAGGTTGGAAACAAAGAGGAAAGATCTGTAATTGGAAACTATGGTTTTGGTGATAGAGAAAATTATGGAGATCTCATAATACAATTTTGCAAGGCCAATGACTTCTTTGTTGCAAATACCTTTTTTAAAACAACATACAAAGAGAACTATAAACATGGACCTCACCAGGTGGAATATGCAAATTGAATACATCCATGGAAAGACATCCATGGAAAAGCTTTAAACCATCAGCCAAAACAAAACTAGGGGCAGACTGTGGAAAAGAAGCCATCAATTGCTCATATGCATGTTCAGGCTGACACTGAAGAAAATTTAAACAATACCAGAGAGCCAAAATATGACATTGAACATATCCCACTTGAATTTAGAGATCATCTGAAGAACAGATTTAATGCATTGGACACAAAGGACTGAAGACCCTAAGAGTTGTGGGATGACATAAATAATGTCATACCAGAACAAAGCAAAAAGTCATTAAAAAGATAGGAAAGGAGGAAAAGACCAAACTATCAGAAGAGACTCTGAAACTTGCTGTCCAGTGCAGAGATGTTAAATCAAATAGAAAACAATGAGGAAGTAAAAGAGCTGAAAAGAACATTTCAAAGGACAGCTCAAGAAGACAAAGACAAAAGTTATAATGAAATGTGCAAAGACCTGGAGTTAGAAAACAAAAAGGGAAGAACATGCACAGCATTTTTAAACCTGAAAGAACTGAAGAAAAAATTCAAGCCTTGACTTGAAATATTTAAGGGTTCTATTGGCAAAACCAGGAGCTCTGATAGCATAGTGGTTACGAATCAGGCTGCAAACCTTAAGGTCAGCAGTTTGAAACTATCTGTTGTTCTTGAGAAGAAAGAGAAGTTTTTTTCTGCTCCTGTAAAGATCTACACCCTTGGAAACCCTGTACAGGGTCACTATGAATCAGAACCGACTCCACAGCACATAGCCACCAATCGTCACCACCATTGGCAAAACCCACAGTCCTGGTGTGATGTTGTGGGTTAATGCACAGGACTGCGAAGTCAGTTTGAACCATAAGATCGGCAGTTCAATCTCACCAGCCGCTCCTTGGAAACCCTATACAGGGTCACTATGGGTCAGAACTGACTCAAGATCATTTAACAACAGCAACAACACCATCACTCATTCCTCGGTAAAGTGGGTGACAATAATGGGTAAATACTGAATAATGGAGCAGCAGCAAAAGAAGATGGAAGGAATACAGAGTCCCTGTACCAGAATAAATGGTCATTGTTCAGCCATTTCAAGACACAGCATATGATCATAAACCAATTATACTGAAGGAAGGTGTCCATGGTGCACTGAAGGCATTGGCAAAGAACTAGGCATTGGGAACTGAAGGAATACAAATGGAAATCTTTCAACAAACTTGATGTGGCAATGAACGCACTCACTCATCTCTGCCAAGACATTTGGAAGACAACTACCTGACCAACTCATTGCAAGAGATCCATATTTGTGCCTAGTCCAAAGAGAGGTGAACCAACGGAATATAGAAATTATCGCACAATATCTTTGATATCTGTGTGAGTAAAGTTTTACTTAAGATAATACAGAAATTAATATCACATTCAAGTAAAATTTGCTAAAGATAATTCAAAAAATGACTGCATCAATACATAGGGAGAGGTTCAGACCAGATTCAGACAGGGATATGGAACAAGGTGTATTATTGCCGACATCTTGGCTGAAAGCAGAAAAAAGATGGATCTTGGCTGAACGCAGAGAAACCCAGAAAGATGTTTACCTGTACTTTACTGACCATATGGAGGTTTTTGGCTATGTGGGTCATAATAAGCAAAGGACAACATTGCTGCGAGTGAGTATTCTGGAACACTTAATCATACTCATGTACATAGACCAAGAGCAGTCTTTTGAACAGAACAAGGGGACACCAAATGGTTTAAAATCAGGAAAGGGTGTGCAATGGCAGTATTGTTTCGCCATACTCTTCAATCTCTATACTGACTATATCATCTGAGAAGCTGGATGAAGAAGAACTTCAGGACTGAAGGAAGACTCGTGAACAGCCTGAGATATGCAGCTAATACAATTTTGCTTGCTAAAAGTGAAGAAGACTTAAAATACTGATGAAGATTTTTAAAAAAA
>NW_006408531.1:33738287-33741268 GCF_000296735.1 Chrysochloris asiatica | reverse complement strand
TTCTGTTGTACATAGGGTGGCTATGAGTCTGTACCACCTAGAAGACACCTAGCCACAACAAAGACAAACTGGTAGTTGAAAATGTTATGCCCTTGGTAAAAGAGTGGTGGAAAAGATTTTAAATGTGATTATATGCATAAGATAGGAATGAAACTAATAATGTCATCTAATTCTTAAAAATCTCTCTCTCCTAATTAACTAGAATTGCCCTGCATTCCATTTTTGGCAGAAAATGAGGCTACTTTTTATGCATTTCTTGTTTGACTTATCACTGGAGATTTCAAATTATATGACCAGAATGAACTGAAAATTTGGAAATGAATCTTCAACAATGAAATATTTGTAATAAAGACTTTGGCTTGCCTTCCATAGAAAATATAACAGTACTACCCTGTTATTGTTAAGTGTCGTTGAGTCAGTTCTGACTCTTAACTATCCTTTGAGTGTTTTCAGGGAGCATCTTGTGGGTTTCAACCACAGACCTTTCAATTAGTAATCCAGTGCTTATCTTACAGAGCCACACCAGAACTCCAATCCTACCCTATATGGACATTAAAAAGAGCAAATATAATTTACAGCTCAATATGACATATATCTTTAAAGCATCGAAAATATCCTGTGAATCAAGTATTATTCTCATGTCACAGAAAAATATTGGAACCACAGTGTGAATGATGAATTCCTTCCTAAATCACACAACTAACAAATAGAAAAATGTAGAGCTAAAGTCAAGTCTCTTTGGTTGTTCATTTATGCAATAGCTGATCTAGCACAAAGGATGAAGAGAAAGAAGGAAGACAGGTCAAGGAGAAAATAGACAAAGTCATGGCACAAAATTACATTAGCATGAAATTTTTTTAGCCAGGGTAATTTGGAGAGTTTAACCAGTAAAGTCCAGCAACTTGGGAATAAAATCTGAAAAACAGATGGTGGTGTGATTTAGTGTTCAGGACTGGCAAATTGACAAGATGCAAGGTTAAACACACAAGGATTTTTTAGGGTTGTAGTAAGTGCATCCCAGGGAAAAATAGACCATGTCAGGAAAAGGATAGATAAATTGAGAGTTTGAACAGGTTTATGGCCTCCCTCCTTCTGCTGAAGCTGAAAACGTTATTTTCATTTTCTCAGCCCCTCTTGATTCTAAAGTACAGGTGCTTTTGAGTTTTCTCAAACTGGTAGTGCAGTTCTTAGGCAATTCTACAAGCTTCCCAATAGTCTCTCTATACATTCCACTTCAGTTTAAGTCACTCAGAGATTTATTCTGGATATTTTCGGGATTTTTTGGTTTATTTTTCTTACAGAAGAATACAATCCTTGAATAATTTTTTCTCATTTTTATGTCCTGTGTCTCATTTCAAATTTCTAAAAATTACAGAAAGCATTTAAAAACTAATCAAGGGTGTAATTAAATTATAATAAATTGGGAGAAACTATTAGAAAAACCTACTGCCAGTTACTGAGTTCTGACTCATAGCAACCCTTCAGGAGAAATAGGACTGACCACATATGTTTTCAAGGCTGTAAATCCTTACAGAAGTAAACTGTCACATCTTTCTCCAGCAGAGAGAGTGGGTTCTGATCCCCAACCTTCTTATTAGCAATTAAGTGGTTGACAACTGTATCACTAGAACTCCTAACTATTAGGAAAGCACAACCGGAAACATGCCAAGAAGAAACCACTGGAATAATTTAGTGAGTAGAACATATCTAAAAAGGTTCATTGTTTAGTATATTAACAGAAATAGAATAGGTTTCCAGGCACAGACACCTGGGTAGTTCTGGTAGCCAAGCAGATTCCCTTTCCTCTCTCTTATATGGAGCCTCATGCTCTTGCCCAGGATAGAACTCCAGATGTGGTGTTGTAGGATAAGCATTGGACTGCATCCTCAAAGTGGATGGTTCATACCAAAAGATGCTTCTTGGAAACCCTAAAAAGGGTAGCAATGAGTCAGAAATGACTCAGTGGCACTTAACAACAAATCTCACTCTAACTGGGATGTAGGGAGTGGGGAGAAAAACCGAGAAGAACTTCACAGAATTTTGAACCTACTGGGAATGAAACACATTAAAGCACCAAATTGAAGAAGTGGGAGGGAGTCAGATCTCTCACCTTCTCCATATACAGTCCTTCTTCCCTGAAAGGGAAACTGGACTGTAAACATTCCCCATCAAATTGCACAGAGAGTTTAGCCAGCTTTTCATTGTGCCCAAAGTATCACTCTAGCTACCTAGACCACTCTACTCAGACAGTGCAACCGTCCAAAGAAAGTGAAATGTCTTTGTGTACATATCTTCATCAGTTCCTTTAAACTGAATTAATCAGAAAACAAACTAATGCCAAATAGTCACAGTTTAGGTCTAATGACAAAACAAATGATGCCTTGTAAAATTGTTTGAAATTGGAAAACCAACTCAAAAGTTCCAGGGGATCTTCCTGTCATATCTGAAAATACATAAGATTAATGTTTTCTAGACTTCTCTAAGCAATGTAATCACCACTTATGAAGCTTGTAGAAAATAACGCATATTCTGGAAGCCCACTGTTGTTGTTGTTAAGTGCCGTCGAGTTGATGCCGACCCATAATGATCCTGTATAGGGTTTCCAAGTAGCAGCTGGTGAGCTTGAACCACCAACCTTGCAGTTCAAATGGCTTTTCAGCCTGTTGCAGTAACCCACAGCACCATACTAGGACTCAAGGAGCCCACTGTAGGATGCTACTAAATCATAATCTTCCATTGATGAACTCAAAAATTAAATTTCAAACAAGTGAGCCAGGTGATTTTGTGATATTTCAGATTTGAAGAATATGAAAAATATTGTACTAGACACAACAACAGAGTCCTTATGTGGTGCTGTAGGGTAAGTATTGGACTGGTAACCATAAGGTTGGTGGTTCAAATCCACCAGCCACTCCATGGAAACCCTCTACAAGACTGTTACAAGTCAGAACTGACTCTGAGACACTTAACAACAACAACAT
>NW_006408531.1:33735972-33736987 GCF_000296735.1 Chrysochloris asiatica | reverse complement strand
ATACAAACAGTGAAGTAGAAAACCTGAACAGACCCATAACAAAAGAAGAAATTGATCAGGTGATCAAAAAACTTCCAACCAAAAAAAGTCAAGACCCAGATAGCTTCACTGGTGAGTTCTACCAAACATCCAGGGAAGAGCTGTCACCAATGCTACTCAAATTATTCCAGAATGTAGAGGAGGATGGAAAACTTTCAAATGCATTTTATGAATCAAGCATAACCCTCATACCAAAACCAGGGAATGATGTCAGAAAGAAACAAAACTATAGACCAATATCCCTCATGAACATAGATGCAAAAGTTCTCAACAAAATCATAGCCAACAGAATCCAGTAGCACATCAAAAAGATAATACATCATGATCAAGTGGGATTCATATCAGGGATGCTAAGATGCTTAAACATTAGAAAAATGATCAACATAATCCACCATATAAATAAGAAAACAGAAATGAACCACATGATTGTATCAATTGATGCAGAAAAGGCATTTGACAAAATCCAGCATCCTTTCCTGATAAAAACACTCAGGAAAGTAGGAATTGAAGTAGAAATTCCTCAACATAATTAAGAGCATATGTACAAAACCAACAGTCTAGATTATTCTCAATGGGGAGAAACTGAAAGCCTTCACACTGCAAACAGAAACCAGACAAGGATGCCCTTTGTCACCACTCCTCTCCAATATTATGCTGGAAGTTTTAGCAAAAGCTATATGGCAAGACAGGGAAATTAAAGGCATCCAAACTGGCAGAAAGGAAGTAAAACTTGCTCTATTTGCATACAATGATCCTATACATAGAAAACCACAAAGACTTTGTAAAAAAGCTATTAGACCTCATTGGAAGATTTAGCAAAGTGGCAGGATATAAGATCAACACACAAAAAACAGTTGGATTCCTCTATAACAAAAATGACAGTGCTGAGAAGGACATTAGGAAAGCGATATCATTTACAATAGCCACCCAAAGGATGAAATATCTAGAAATAAATGTAACCAGAGAAACAAAGGAC
>NW_006408531.1:33717960-33720591 GCF_000296735.1 Chrysochloris asiatica | reverse complement strand
TTGTTTATGCCTGCTCCAATCTTTATTATTTATTTTCTTCTGTTGGTTGGTTTACTTTGCTGTACTGTTTCTAGTTGTTGGAGATATTGTGCTAATGTGCTAATTTTGGTTCTTTCTTTATTTTGGATACATGCATTTAATGCAATAAATTATTCTTTCAGCATTGCTTTTGCCATGTTCCAAAGATTTTGGTATGTTGTGTTTTCATTATCATTTGTTTGTAGGAACTTTGTGAATTCCCATTATCTATCTTCTACTACCCAATAGCTTTGAAACAAGGTGTTATTCAGTTTCCATGTATTTGACTTTATTTCCTTGGTCTTCCTATTGTTGATTTCTAATTTGATACCATTGTAGTCTGAGAAGATGCTTTGTTTTGTAGTATTTTGAGGTTTGTAAATTCATGGAGACTTGTTTTGTGGCCTAAAACATGGTCTATTCTGGAGAATGTTCCATGTGCACTGAAAAAGAATGTGTATTATGCTACTGTTGGGTTGAATGCTCTGTACACATCTATGAGGTCAAATTGGTTAATTGTGTTGTTTAGTTCCTCTGTATTTTTGTCAACTTTTTTTTTTTTTTTCTGGTTGTTCTATCCTTATTCTAAAGTGCTGTATTAAAATTTCCCAATATTGTTGTAGATTTGTCTATTTCTTTCTTCAAATCTATTAGAGTTTGCTTTGTATATTTTGGAGCTCTTTCATCGGGAGCATACATATTTATTATGGTTGTCATTTTGTTCAATTGTCCCTTTAATCATGAGATAATGTCCATCTTTATATATTATGATGGTTTTTGCCTTAAAGTTTATTTTAACAATGATTAGTACTGACACTCCTGTTCTTTTTTTTTAATTGCAATTAGCTTCGTATACTTTGTTTTACATCCTTTAACTTTTAGTCTATTTTTGTCTTTGTGTGTAAGGTGTGTTTCTTGCAGATAGCATATTGAAGAATCTTGTTTTCTTCTTCATTCTACCACTCTCTGTCTCCTAACTGGTGCATTTAATCCATTGACATTCAGGATAATTATCAATAGGTATGAATTAATTGCTGTCAGTATGTTTGTTTTGTTTGTAGTACTGCTGGTTTCTTTGTTCTGCATGCTTTCCTGTGTTAAGTTCATGTTTTTTGTGCTCTTCCTTGTCAGTTTCTTCATAGTTTCAATGTTTCCATGTTCTTCTTGGATTTTCATTTCCTTGGTATGTTGAGAAGTATTAATTTTATTTGTGGTTACCTTATATTCTATTAACCTTTCCCTCTATTTAAAACAGTCTATTTTATCCTATAACCTACCTGACCTTCTCACCACCTGGATCTCTGTTCCTATATTTTTACCTTCTTGTGCGTTGTAATTGTTTTGATCATAAACTGACTCCCCAGATCCTCTGAATTCATTCTTATAGTTTTATTCTGTTCTGGATTCTTCCATCTGATGATTTGAGTTTCAGAGGGTGCTGCCATGTATGTCAATCTCTGATTGTTGTCTGTTCTTGTTGTCTCTGAATCCAAAGAACTCCCTTAAGGATGCTTTAAAGGCTTGGTTGGCTTTGGCAAAATCCCTTACTTCTGTTTATCTGGGAATGTTTTGATTACACCATTGTATTTGATTGACATCTTTGCTGGGTAGAGGATTCTTGGTTGACAGTTGTTTTTTTTTTCTTTCAGGTATTTATATATGTCTCCCCACTGCCTTCTTTCCTGCATGGTTTCTGCTGAGAGCAGAGCTTAATCTGATTTGCTTGCCTTTGTAAGTAACACTTCTCTTTTCCCTAGTTGCTTTCAGGAGTCTTTCTTTGTCTTTGATTTTGGAGAGCTTGATTATTATGTCTTGGTGAATTTCTTTTGGGATCTATCCTTCCTAGGGTTCATTGAGCTCTTGAATGCTTATCTTTTCCTTTTTCAGGATGTTAAGGAATTATTCTTCCAGAAGATCCTCAACTATCTCCTCTGTGGACTTCTGTGATTTTTTCTGTTCTACAATGCCAATAATTTTTAAGTTATTCTTCTTCATGTTGTGCAACATGTATCTTTGATTTTCTTTATATTTTTTAATCTTTTTTTTATCTGCTTGTTCTTCTATATTAGCATTATTGAGAGACTTGTCTTCAAGCTCACTGTTTCTGGTTTCCAACTCATCAATTCTATTTCTTTGACCTTTCAGTGGGTTGTCCATTTCTGACATTTTATTGTTAATCATTTGGACCTCTTATTGCTGGTTTTGAATTGTTTCCAATGCTGTATCTATCTTATTTGATTGTTCCTGTAGTGCTTTCCTGAATTCTGTTTTATATTTCTCAAACTCTTTTTGGAGACTTCGGATGCACTTCAATATCATTTTCCTGAATTCCTTCTCAGACAGTTCCTAGGCCTGCCCTTCTTCCTGTGGGAAGTCTGGGTCTACATCTAGCTCATTTGTATCAGATACTCTATCCTGCTTGTGGACATGTGCTGCAATGCTTCATTGTTTCTTGAGCATCTTCAATAATTAGATTTTCAGTAATTAAATGAATGTATGTTGATGTTTTATTGAGGTTTCTGATTGCCTTCAGGTTGATATGATCAGGAGACAGGTTTCCTATTTTACTTTTCTTATTACTCAACTCAGGGTAACTATAGCAGGTGTTGGCTT
>NW_006408531.1:33714996-33716950 GCF_000296735.1 Chrysochloris asiatica | reverse complement strand
ACTTTCAAAATGTCTGTACAGCAGATTTGCCTAATGTAAAACATCATTTGATTTCATGACTGCTACCTCCATGTCTGTTGACTGTGGAGCCAAGCAAAATGAAGTCTTTGACAACTACAATCTTATCTCCATTTATGCTGTCATAACTCGGGCAGTTGCGAGGATTTTTTTTTTTTTCTTACATTGAAATGCAATCCATATTGAAGAATAGAGTCTTTCATCTTCATCATTAAGTATTTTAAGTCCTCTTTGCTTCCAGCAAGCAATGTTGTAACATCTGAATATCACAAGTTGTTACTGTGTCTTCTTCCAATCCTAATGCCACATTCTTCTTCATATAACCCAGATTCTCAGATTATTTGCTCAGCATACATACTGAATTGTTGTTGTTGTTAAGTGCTGTCGAATCAGTTCTGATTCATAGTGATCCTCTGTAGTGTTTTCAAGGAGCAAGTGGTGGTTTTGAACCACTAACATTAGGGTTACCAAATCAGTGCTTATCCTTCAGCAACACACCAGGGCTTCCTTATGTAGAAAAGTAAAAAATTAGTTTTAAACTCACTGATCAGAGAAGAAAAGAGAACAAATACTAGTCTTAACTCTTTTGAACAGGTCAATTAGAGATTATTTGCAAAATATAACTTTTTACTCTAAATTGATTCTAATATTTAATGCAATGAAACAGTCTCCCTCTCCCTCTCTCTCAACTCTCACTCCCTATCTCTTCCTCCATCAACCCTTTTTAGTCTACTCCCTTTGTTCCCCTCCCCGTTCATTCTTACAATAATGAAGGCTGTACTCTTTGATCTTCATCAGTAAGTATTGTATGTCTTCTTCCCTTCCAAAATAGATTAGTACCTACATATATTCTATGCATTTATGTTCTACCTAACCTTTTTTTGAGATGGGGTACAAAATAAAATGAGAAAAATAGCTGCAAACATCCATTAATAATCAGAACATGGAATGTATGAAATATAAACCTAGTAAATATGGAATTAGTAAGAAGTGAAATGGAAAGACTAAAGGCGGCTGTCCTCATTGTTAAGTGTCATTGATGAGGTTCCAACTCACAGTGAGCCTATATAGGCTCAACTAGTGGATTTAAATAGCCAACCTTGGGATAGGCAATGCACTGCTTATCTCTCCTAGGCATTTGTTGTTGTTCAAGGAGCTGCCAAGTCAGTTTTGACCAATAACAATCCTACACACAACAGAATATTGTCCAGCCCTTTACCATCCTCACAATTATTGTTACACTTGAGATCATTGCTGCTACTTCTGTGCCAATCCATCTTATTGGGATTGTCCTCTTTTTCACTAGCCCTCCATTTTACCAAGCATGACAACCTTCTCCAGAGACTGGTCTCTCCTGAGATTATGTCCAATGTATAAGAGACAAAGTCGTGCCATCCTGGATCCTAAGGGGCACTCAGGCTTTACGTCTTCCAAACAGATTATTTTATTCTTCTGAGAGTCTGGGCTATTTTAATATCCTTCTCCAACACTATAATTCAAATGCATCAATTCTTCTACAGTCTACATTATTTACTGTCTCACTTTCACATGCATAAAGGCTTTGGAAAATACCATTGCTTGTGTCAGGCGCACCTTAGTCTTTAGACCGACATCTTTGCTCTGGAACCTTTTAAATAGGTGTTGTGCAGAATATTTGCCTAATACGGTACCTTGTTTGATTTCTTGACTGCTGATTCCATGACTGTTGATGGTGGATCCGAACAAAATGAAATTTTCAATAACTTGAAACTTTTCTCCATTTATTTTGATATTATATATTGATCTAGTAGTGAGGACTTTGAGGAGCAACTCAAGCTGAAGGCTTTGGCTTTTTGATCTTCATCAGTAAGTATCTTAGGTCCTCTATGTTTCAGAAAAGTTGTATCACCTGCATGTTGTTGTTGTTAGGTGCCATCGAGTCAATACCAACCCATAG
>NW_006408531.1:33714021-33714601 GCF_000296735.1 Chrysochloris asiatica | reverse complement strand
GCATCAATTCTTCTACAGTCTTCCTTATTCACTGTCCAGCTTTCTCATGCACATGAAGTTATTGAAAAAACCATGGCTTGGGTCAGACACACCTTAGTCATCAAGCTGACATCTTTGTTCTTCAACACTTTAAAAAGGTCTTGTATAGCAAATTTGCCTAATGCAATACATCATTTGATTTCTTGACTGCTGCTTCCATGACTGTAGATAGTTGATCCAAGAAGAATGAAGTCCTTGACAACTTCAATCTTTTCTTTATTGACATGAATGTTGTTTATTGTCCAGTGGTGAGGATTTTTGTTTTGCTTATATTGAGATGCAATCCATAACGAAGGCTGTGCTCTTTGGTCTTCATCAGTAAATGTTTTAAGAACTCTTCACTTTCAGCAAGCAAAGTTGTATCATTTGCATATTGCAGGTTGTTAATGAGTCTTCCTCCAAGCCTGATGCCATGTTTTTCTTCATAGAACCTAGGTTCTCAGATTATTTGTTCAGCATACAAGTTGTATAAGTACGGTGAAAGAATATAACCTTGTCGAGCACCTTTTTTAATTTTAAACCATTCAGTGTTCCCATGTTC
>NW_006408531.1:33706809-33713344 GCF_000296735.1 Chrysochloris asiatica | reverse complement strand
CTCTGTGTATTCCTTCCATCTTCTCTTGATGCTTTCTATATCATTCAATAATTTGCCCAGAGAATCTTTCAATACCGAATGTCGAGGCTTCAATTTTTTCTTCAGTTCCCCCAGCTTGAGAAATGCTGAGTGTGTACTTCCTTTTTGGCTTTCTGATTCCAGATCTTTGCACATTTTGTTGTAATATTTGGCTTTATTTCTCGAGCTGATCTTTGAAATTTTCTGTTCAGCTCTTGGATGTCCTCATTTATTCCATTTGCTTTAGCATCTCTACGCTGGAGAGCAAATTTCAGTGTCTGTTTTGACATCCGTTTTGATATTTTCCTTCTTTCTTGTCTTCTCAAGGACTTTTTGCTTTCTTTATGTATGATGTTCTTGATGTCATCCCACAAGTCTTCTGGTCTTCAGTCTTTAGTGCTTGATGTATCAAATCTGTTCTTCAGATGATCCCTAAATTCAGATGGGATCAATTCAAGGTCATATTTTGGCTCTCATGGACTTGTTTTCATTTTCTGCAGCTTCAATTTGAAAAACTGCATATTGTAGGTTATTATGAGTCTTCCTCCAATTCTGATGCCAAGTTTTTCTTCATATACCTCAGCTTCTTGGATTATTTTCTGAACATACAATATGAATAAGTATAGTGAAAGAATATAACTATGTCACACACTGTTCCTGATTTTATAACATTCAGTATCTCCTTGTTCTATTCAAATGCATGCTCTTGGTCTATATACAGGTTCCTCAAGAGTACAGTTTAGTGTTCTGGAATACTAAAAAGATGAGGCTTTCTACTCCCGTAAAGATTTACACCCTCGGAAACCCTGTACAGGGTCGCTATGGGTCAGAACTAACTCGATGGCCCTTAACAACAACTACAACAAGAGTACAGTTTAGTGTTCTGGAATACTCATTCCCTGTGATGTTGTCCATAGCGTGTCATGATCCACACAGTTGAAAACCTTTTCATAGTCAATAAAGCACAGGTAAACATCTTTCTCTGCCTTCAGCCCAGATCCATCTGACATCAGTAATTATATCCCTCATTCCACGTCCTAATCTGAATCTGGCATTGTTGTGTTGTTAAGTGCCATGGAGTTTTTTCCAACTCATAGCAACCCTGCATAGGATTTCAGAGGAGTAGTTGGTGGATTTGAGCTTCGGATCTTGCAGTTAACTGCCCAGTACTAGGAGCTCTGGTAGCGTAGTGGTTACGAATCAGGCTGCGAACCGCAAGGTCAGCAATTTGAAACTACCAGCTGCTCTGAGGGAGAAAGATGAGGCGTTCTGCTCGCGTAAAGATTAACAGCCTCGGAAACCCTGTGCAGGGTCCCTATGAGTCGGAACCGACTCCACGGCACAACAATTTACCCTTCAGTGCCACACCAGTGAGCTGAAATTAATAGTATTATTAACTAGTCTTTCTTGTAAGTGCATGGACATTTTCTTTCCACAGGCAGCATTGTACTTCAACACATATCTTGAAATAAAATGAAATTGACTTGTATTGGCCATGTAAAATCAGTCTTATGGTTGACCCTGCTGGGAAAGACAAATTAATGAAAAATGATGTCTGATTCATTGTCAAAAACAGTATTTCAAGATCTATCTTGAAGTACAATGCTGTCTGTGGAGGGAAAATATCCATGTGCCTATAAGAAAGACCAGATAATGCTACTATTATTCAAATTACTCAACAACCACTAAAGCCAGTGATGATCAAATAGAAGATGTGTACTTCCTTCAGTCTTAAATAGATCAAATATGAAATTGAGATATATTGATAGTTTCTAATCATTGGAATGCAAAAATTAGAAAAAAAAAAAAAAAAGAGGAAGGAAAATACAGACCTGATAGAAATGTTGTAGATGGCATAACAGGATTTTGCAAAACCAGTGAATTACACATTGCAAATACTTTTTTACAACAACGCAAGTGGTTACTATAAGTGGTGTACTTTTTCAGATGAAATATACAGGCATAAAACTAACAACATCTATGGAAAGAGATGTTGGAAAAGCTCAATATCATCAATCAGAACAGGAGCCAACCATGCAACAGCCATCAATTGCTCATAAGCAAGTTCAGGTTGAAGTTGAAGAAAATTAAAACAAGTTCATGAAGAGCCAAAATATGACCTTGAACATATCCAACCTGATTTTAGAGACCATCTCAAGAACAGTTTTGATGCATTAGACACTAATGTATGAAAACCAGAAGAATTGTGGGATAACAGTAAGAGTATCATACATAAATAAAGAAAAATTGACTTCAAAGACAAGAAAGAAATAATAGACAAAAATGACTATCAGAAGCAGCTCTGAAATTTGCTCTTGAGCATAGAGAGCTTAAGTGAACAGAAGAAATGAGGAAGTAAAGAGCCAAACAGAACATTTCAAAGGGCAGCTCAAGAATATAATGTCAAGAATTACAATGAAATGTACAAAGACCTGGAGTTAGAAAACCAGAAGGGAAGAACACATTCAGAATTTCTCAAACTGAAAGAACTGAAGAAAAAAATCTAATTTCAGGTTGTGATATTGAAGCAAAATGAAGAGTTTGGTGATTCCATACAGTAAGTACTGGATTGTGAACCTGGCCACTCTATAGAAGAGAGATGACACTTTATGTTCTAGAAAAGATTTAAAAGCCTTGGAAACCTTGTGCAGCATTGCTAGGAGTCAGAATCAATTCTGAGGCAATTAACAACAACAATTGGCAAAATATAGAATGATGCAGACAGCATCAAAAAATTATCAAAGGAATACATGAGTCACTATACCAAAATAGTTGACCTATGTTCAACCATTTCAAGAGGTAACATATGATAAAGACCTGATGGTATTAAAAGCAGCACAGAAATCATTGAGGAAAAACATGGGTCCAGCATTTCATGAAACACACATTTAAATGCTTAAACAAACTAATATAGCATTGGAGACTCTCACTTGCCTATGGCAAGAAATTTAGAAAATAGTTATCTGGTCAAAGGATTAGGAGAGATCCATATTTGTGCCACCTCCAAAAAAAGATGACCCAATAGAATACAGAAATCATCAAACATTATAATTAATATATATGCCAGAAAAATATTGCTGAAGATATTTCAAAAACTGTTGCAGCAGTACATCAACAGGGAACTTACAGAAAGTCAAGTTGGATTCAGATGAGGACATGGACCTAGGGATATAGTTCATTATGTCAGATAATTATTCGCTAAAATCAGAGAATACCAGAAAAGTGTATTTGTGCTTTATTGATTTTAGAAAGGCAAGCAACTGTGTTGATCATAACTATGAATAACATTATGAAGAATAGGTATTGCAGAACATTTAATTGTGCTTATAAGGAAACTGTATACAGATCAAGATGCAGTTGTTTGAACAGAACAAGGGGATAGTGAATGGTTTAAAATCAGGAAAGGTGTATAGCAGGGTTATATCTTTTCACTGTATTTATTCAATAAGTATGCTGAGCAAATAGTCCTAGAAGCTGGATTATATGATAAAGAATGTGGCATTAGTGTCAGAGGAAGATGCATAAACAAACTGTGATATGCAGATGACACATCCTTGCTTGCTGGAAGGGAAGAGGATTTAGAGTACTTGTGGATGAAGATAAAAGACTACTGTAAATAAAGCAAGCAAAAATCCTCACAACAACACCAGGAAATGACATCATAATAAGATGGTAGATGTCAAAGATTTTATTTTATTTGAATCCACAATCAACACTCATGGAAGCAGCAGTTAAAAATCAAAGGACATTTCACATTAGGTTAATCTGCTGCAAAAGACCTCTTTCAAGAGGGAAAAAACAAAGATGTCAATTTGAGAACTAAGGTATGCCTGACCCAAATTATAGAATACATATTTTATTATGTATAGAATACATAGTAAAAAATCAATAAGGAAAACTAGTAATAAATCTTATGTATGTGTGGTAATTTTTTATTTTAAATGTGCATTTAAATATTATTCATTGTTTATATATGTAATCCTAATGTGGCATACTTTGGACATATTGTCTGGAGGATATAGTCGCTGGAGAAGGATGTCATGCTGGGTAAGGTGGAGGGTCAGAGCAAAAGAGGAAGACCCCTAACGAGATGGATCGGCCAGGTGACATCATTGATGGCGTCAAGTGTGGCAGCGGTAGTGAGGTTGGCTCAGGATCGGACATTGTTTCGTTCTGCTGTGCATGGAGTCGCTATGAGTTGGTTCCGACTCGATGGCACCTGACAACAACAACAATGTGGCACTGTAGCTTTAGTATTGGACAGGTAAGCACAATGTGTTTTGTTCAAACTCACCAGCCATCTTCAGAAATCTTATACATGGTTGCTATAACTTGGAACTGACTTAAGGACACTTAACAACAGCAATAAAGCAAATAGGTACTCCCCTTCTTAACAATTTTTTTCTGCACATATTTCTTTTTAATTCAGATTTAGTGACTGATTAAATTTTTCACTTTGTAGTCTCTGTTTATTGTCTGCTTCTTATTAGCATGCAGAACTTGTTAGAACGTAGAATAATATATCTCAGTGAAAATTTAGTATCATTCACAACAAAATTTCATTCCTCAGAGACAAAGTGATTGCATTCTTTTTTGGTATCGTCTTTTGTCCTGTCACAATATCTCAAATACTTTGCTTTGAATAATATTTCTATCATAAGTTTCTATGCAATTACACTAAAATTATGTATCAGCTTTGTAACAGTGTGCAATTTACCAAAATAATCAGATTGTTGGTCAATGGAAATTTCCTTTTAAACAATAAAATGCAAGTTGAAGAAAAAACAGCCAAATATCTAAAATCTTTACAAGGGACAAGACAAGTAAGGATCATCAAAGAGAAAAAGGAAGAAATTAAAGAGCACTAGGAAGTGAAGGAGAAAAATAAAAAAATAGGCAACGGAACAAACAAATAATTAAAAATATAATTATCATGAGAAGTACATTGCTGTGAGCATTGTCAACTAATTTTTATTCTATGCTGTAGTTCAATTAGCGTAGTGGTTACAAATCAGGCTGCAAACTGCAAGGTCAGAAGTTCGAAGTTTCGAAGAGAGAAAGATGAGGTTTTCTGCTCCGGTAAAGATTTACAGCCTCAGAAACCCTGTACAGGGTCACTACGAGTCGAACAGACTCCACGGCACACAGCCATAATGAATTGGTGCCAGCTCTAGGCACAGAGGAAGAGAACATGCTTTATGGGTGGCCTGAGTTGAAAGGCTTCAAAATTCTGACAATAGGACCTTAAATTCTCACCAATAGAGTCTTATTTTTTTTAAATGAAGTTCATGGTCCCAGAAGGCATAAGAAATAATTGAAATGTTTCATCAGTATTAAAAGTATTAGTATATTAATATATTACTTTTTTTTAAATTAAAAATCATTTGCTGCCATGTCTTAAGGTACATGAAAAAGTAGAAGGACATGTAAAGAAATACTGAGAGCAGGCAGAAGAGACTGTATCATGTCAGGTATGAGACTGAGACATTGACATTGTAAGATGCACTTTTGAGATAAGAGAAGTACAACAAATAAATTGAAGTTAGGTATTGTCATCTGACACTCAATGAAATGACAAACCCACTTCCTATTTTATGCCCCCACCCTGTATCACAGTAGATATGGCTTAAATCATTTCCCAGATGCCCTTGCAAATAGCTTTCTTTATAGTTTTATTCTAGGGCTATGTTAACTCTACCACCTTCTGTCAAAAGTGACAAGAGGCCATCATCTCAATCCTCTAATTCAAAGGCAACATGTTAAACACACCAGAAGAGCAAGAAATAGCAAATTAGAAAACTTGGTAAGACATTTATACTCCAGAGGAAATGAGATATCCTATGATACTCAAGGGCTTACCAAATCAGGAAAAAAAAAAATTGTGTTTTCGTAGTTAAAGACAAGCTAAGATATCTCATGCAAGATAAATGTCAAATTATTGCATCTTGGCTTTCCCAAAAAGTTATCTCCAAAAAGAATAAGGCAATGCCTCATAGTTGTGAGGACTGACATTTTCTATACTTGAGAATACTGTCCCATCCCCTATCAAGATGCTATGAAAGAAAGTCAGCTTTGAATGGGGCCCAGAGTGTCCAGTGACTTTAGCACGTCCAGGCCAGTCCTAAACTTTAGTATATACACCCGATGATAGAAAAAATTATGGTATTAAATAAATCTCTATGGTTATGGAGAAATATACAATGAGGAGAATACATGTCAAGTCCCAGTGGAAGAATCACAGTGCAGACCCTTGAGGTTTATGAAAAGGATATGCCATCCTGCCATAAACCTTAGGTTGAGTCGAGTCAGTACCGACTCATAGCGAGGATATCCTGTACGAAGTTTCTGAGGAGCTGCTGGTGAGCTTGAACCGCCGACCTTGACTTTGCGATTCAAAGCAACCTTGCAGTCCAGTGTATTAACCCACAGTGTCACAGCCTTAAACAATTCAGAGGTTTGGGACGCTATTTATCATGCAATCAAAGATCTAATTATAATTTACAACTGGCTTTTTTTT
>NW_006408531.1:33700019-33706709 GCF_000296735.1 Chrysochloris asiatica | reverse complement strand
TTTTTTTTTTCTTTAAAGTTTTTATTAAAAATATGAAACGCTTCACGAATTTGCGTTTCATCCTTGCGCAGGGTCTATGCTAATCTTCTCTGTATCGTTCCAATTTTAGTATATGTGCTGCTGAAGCGAGCACCTTTCCTACTTTTTTAACAGCAAATATGTAATATTTTATACCTAAATCCCACCGAATCAGAAGAACGAAGTGTGTTATTACATTTACTATAATTGAGCATTGTTTTTAAAGAAAAATAGTAAATACTTCACAATAATGAAAATATATCCCTGTGTTTTTACAAACCACACTCATGTTAAATGAAATTTTACTCTTCTTATAGGTGATGATCAAGTATTGTAGATCAATCTTAAAAAGTAAATAAATAAATAAAAGACTGGGACGTTGAATTCAATTTAGATTTAGATATTATCAATGTTTTCATCATCATCTCCAATTTCATCAAACTGGATTTCATCAGCATCCCCAGGACCAAATGTATCGGTTTCATTGATTTTAGCATGCTCTGGAAGTTTGCCATATGCTTTCAGACTTCTAGCTTCATCTACATTATGTTTTAAAATTACATCAGCCTTGTTATCCTTTTTTCTCAGTATCCCTCTAATATGACATAACCTCTTCACACCATCAAACCCATCGCTTCCCAACATTTTTATTACCCGAGCATACTCTTTCCCATCCTCTTTAAACACCAACTCTCTTTTTCGGATTCATTCTCATTTTTACCGCTGCGCCTGCTTTTTAACCTCCCTTACTCCCGTAAAGATTTACACCCCTTGGAAACCCTGTACTGGGTCGCTATGGGTCGGAACCGACTCGATGGCACTTAACAACAACAACAACCTTAAGGAATCCTCAATGTAAATAAAGGAAACAAAAATCCTCACAACTGGATCAATAAATGATATCCTGATAAATGTTGAAAAGATTGATGTTCTATAAGATTTCCTTTTGTTTGAATCCAGCATCCAGTCATGCAAGCGTTATTTTTAGGCATGTTGATGGCCTCACGGTGACTTCAACTCCTTACAGGGCCACAGAGGAGTCTCCGCCCAAGAATACGCAGAACCAAATGAGAACTCCATGAAGACCAGCTTGTGCCTAAACTGGGCAGCAGCAAATCAAAACTGGCTTTTAAACAATAAGGGTTTGAACGCTTGTTTTTGTTGTTAAGTGCCATTGAGTCTGTTCCGACCCATGGCAACACTGTATAGGGTTTCCGAGGAGTAGCTGGTGAGCTAGAACCGCCAACCTTGCAGTTCAAACGGCTTTGCAGTCCGGCGCATTAACCCACAGAGCCACACCAGAACTGTATTGTTGTTGTTGTTAGGTGCCATCGAGTCGGTACTAACTCATAGCGACCTTGCACAGCAGAATGAAACACTGCCCGAATCTGGGCCAACCTCATTATCATTGTCACGCTTGAACCCATTGATGCTGCCACTTTGTAAATCCATCTCGCTGGGGGTCTTCCTCTTTTTCTCTGACCCTCCACCCTACCAAATATGATATCCTTCTCCAGCGACTGTTCCCTCCTGACAACATGTCCAAAGTATGAGAGATGAAGTTTGGCCATCCTGGCCTCCAAGCAGCACTCTGGCTGTACTTCTTCTAACACAGATCTTTTGGTTCTTTTGGCAGTCCATGGCACTTTCAGTATTCTCCTCCAAAACCATAACTCAAAGGCATCAATTCATTTACGGTCTTCCTTATTCACTGTCCAGCTTTAGAATGCATTTGAGGTTATTGAAAATACCATGGCTTGGGTCAGGCGCACCTTAGTTTTCAAGCTGAAGACACCATATGTCCGTCAGATTGTCGTACTGTGGTAGCTTGTGAGTTGCTGTGACTCTGAAAGCTATGCCACCAGTATTTTAAATACCAGCAGGGTCACCGATGGTGGAAGGTTTCAGATGAGCTTACAGACAAAGGCAGACTAGGAAGAAGGAGTGACAAACTACTTTCAAATATTTAGTCACTGAAAACCTTATGAATAGCAGAGAACTACATTGTTGTTGTTAAGTACTGTGGAGTCGGTTCTGACTCATAGCGACCCTGTACAGGGTTTCTGAGGCTGTAAATCTTTGCGGGAGCAGAATGCCTCCTCTTTCTCCTGCGGAACAGCTGGTAGTTTCGAACTGCTGACCTTTCGGTTCACAGCCCAATTCGTAACTACTACGCTACCAGAGCTCATAGGCCCCCTTAAATTCGGATTTTTTCACTGTTGCTATTATAGTGAGTGAACTTAAGTGTTATCTACTTGAAATGCTGTGAAATCATCTCTGAGTAAGCATTGTCTCTCCAGGTAATCTCTCATGAGGAAATGATTACCATCACATGGTGCTTTAAGCAAACAGACTGGCTGCATTTGAGTTCACCACAGTAGCAACAGGGCGGGGGGCGGGAGTGTGTGGAATCTGAGTTTAAATGAGTTTGTGCAGTGGAAACCCGTATTGCTCAGAGGCAGCTGTACTCCTTTTGAAAAACAACTCCTTGTGTTCTACTTCTTGTCTTCTCATGTGCTGTAGAGAGGCCTTGACAAGGCTTCTATGTGAGTAAAGAGCACTACTGAATCTAACTATCTCAGCAGAATAAAAGAATACAGGTAACAATGGAAAACATGAAGATCATGGCATGGGGATGGCTAAACTCAAGAAAAGGGTGTGATAACATTATTCCCACAAAAAAACATCCAAAATCAGAAAAAAATATTCTTAGTTTTTTTCTGTCAATTGATTTCCCAATGAATGGCTAATGCTAGGAGAAATCACATGACCTGTTTTCTCCAGAACAGGAAAATTAAACAATTATTTATCAATTTTATAGGCTTTGCCTGAAGACTGGATACTCTGGAGAAGGAATAGATGTAACACGCTGCCCCCTGGTGACACAAATGACAGAGTCTATTAAAACTGTCAACTGGAGTTAACTGTTAGATTTTAAAGTTGTGTGCTGGCTCTTTTTCAGGTAACCTGATAATTTACCTTGAAAACTGCCCAAGGCATAGGTTAATAAACAGCCAAGCCTCTGCCTCCGGTGCAACAGTGAATCGTGATGGTATACTGCCAAAAGTGCTGCTGCCTAGGTATGATGAGAAACAGATGCCAGATTTTGTTTTGCTCTTTTGACTATATCAAATATGAATGTAAATGTTTCTATCATCACAGATGCACCTTACATCAATGGTCTTGTGTCCCCAGTACGTAAAGGACATGGATTCAAGAATCAAATGGTAAACATAGGACTAGCCCTAACCTCATTACTCACTTCTAGAGACCCACATAAGAACCCTGGTAAATTACAGGGTTTCCTCATTGGTTTACTAACTACAAGGTCAGCAATTGAAATACCAGCCATTCCATGCGAGAAAGATCAAGTTATCTGTAATAATAAAGATTTACAGGTTTGGAAACTCTATTCAAGGTTGCTATGAGTAGGAACTGACTCAACATCACACAGCAGTAGCACCAGAGACTTATGTGAGGACTGTGTGCTTCCTGTCCACAAAGGTTTAGATCTTATGGATCTAGAGGGAGTATTGCTGTTGTTCTTAGGTGCCATCGAGTCAATAGCGACTCATAGAGACACTATGCACAACAGAATGAAACACTACCCAATCCTGGATCAACCACATAATCGTTGCTGTATTTGAGCCCATTACAGCTGCAACTGTGTCAATCCATCTCATTGGGGGTCTTCTTCTTTTTTCCATCCCTCCAATTTACCAAACATTATACCCTTCTCCAGTGACTGGTCACACTTGATAATATATCCTAAGTATGAGAGGCAAAGTCTGCCCATTCTGACTTCCAAGGAGCACTCTGGTAGTTCTTCTTCCAAACCAGTTCTGTTTGTTCTTTAGGCAGTCCAATGGTAATTTTAATATTCTCCTCCAACATCATAACTCAAGTACATCAATTCTTCTATAGTCTTCCTTATTCACTGTCCAACTTTCACATGCATATGAAACTACTGAAAATACCAGGGCTTGTTTCTGGCCCACCTTTGTCCTTAAACTGACATCTTTGTTCTTGTACATTTTAAAGAAGTCTTCTGCAGCAGATTTGCCTAATGCAATATGTTGTTTATTTCTTGACTGCTGCTTCCTTGAGTGTTGATGGCTGATTGAAGCAAAATGAAGTCTTTGACAACTTCAATCTTTTATCCATTTATATAAATGTTGGTTGTTTTTTTGGTAGTGAGAATTTACATCGAATTGTGACCCATACTAAAGACTGTGGTCTTTCATCTTCATCAGTAAGTAATTTAAATTCTCTCTACTTTGAGCAAGTTAGATTGTATCACCTGAATCTTGCAAGTTGCTAAAGAGTCTTCCTCCAATCCTGATGTCACATTTTTCTTAAAGTAGTCCAGTTTCTTGGATTATTTGCTCAACATACAGATTGAATAAATATGGTGAAAGGATACAACCCTGGCACAAACCTTTCCTAATTTTAAGGCATTCAATGTTCCCTTGTGTTTTAACAGCTGCCGGTTTTTCTAGATACAGTTTCCTCGTGAAAACAACTAGGTGTTCTGGAAGACTCATTCTCCTCAATGTTGTCCATAGCTTACCATGATCCAAATAATCGGAGGCATTTGTGTAGTCAATAGAGCATAGGTAAACATCTTTGTGGTATTCCCTGCTTTCAGCCATGATCCATCTGAGGTCAGAAATTATACCCCTCATTCCACATCCTCATCTGAATCCAGCTTGAATTTCTGTATGTTCCCTGTCAATGAGGGGTTGCAGTCATTTTTGTATTATCTTTAGCAAGATTTTACTTACATACGATACAATATTGTTCAATGATTTCCACATTCTGTTGGGTCATCTCTCTTTGGAATGAGCATAAATATGCTTCCCTCTATATTTAAAGCTATGACCACTGCCTAGTCAAGGCTTAGAGCATACATTGCCTGAGTATCTTGTTAAACTATAGCTCTGTTTTAGTCTATCTGGGGTGGAAATACAAATTCACAGCAGGTACTCGAACTGCAATGAACCAGTTGGAAATCCTGGTTTCTACTAAACTAAGCTGCGAGTTTAAGCAAAGATCTCAAAGATAAGATTCTTACTTAGATACAGAAATGGAACATAAAGATCAATATCATAAGCATTAGTAAGCTGAAATAGACTAATACTGGCTATTTTGAATCTGATGATTATGGTTTAATATTCCAGGAATGACAAGTTTAAGAGGAATGACATCACATTCAAGATCAAAAAGACTGTTTTATGATGTATCTTAAAATATAATGCTGTCTGTGATAGGATAATATGTATATGCCTACAAGGAATATCACCTTATACCATTATTAGTCAAAATCAAGAACCAACTACTTAAGCAAGTGATGACAAAATTGAAGAATTCTACCAACTTCTTCAGTTTATCAAAAATACAATCAAGATGTATTGATAATTACTAGTGATTGGATGGAAAATACTGAAAACAAAAAGGAAGGATCAGTAGCTAAAAATACAGCCTCGGTGATAGAAGCAATGTTGGAGATCGCATTGTATAATTTTGCAAAAACCATAACTTATTTATTTCAAATACTATTTTTAAACAACATAAAAGATGACTGTATACATGGACCTCACCAGATGGAATACATAGAAAACAAATTGAGTTACACCTGTGGAAAGAGACAGTGGAAAACTTCATATTACAGCTAAAGCAAGGTCAATTGTGAAAATAGACCATTAATTGCTCATATGCAAGCTCAGGTTTATGCTGAACAAAATTAAAACAAGCCCACAAAAGTCAAAATATGATCTTGAACATATCCTACCTGAATTTAGAGATCATCTCAAAAACAGATTTGAAGCATTATACACTAATGATTGAAGACCTGAAGAATTTGGGGATGACATCAAGAATATCATACTGGAAGAAAGCAAAAGATCATTAAAAGACAAGGAAGAACACAAGTACCAAAATGGATGTCTGATGATACTCTGACACTTGCTTTCCAGAATTATTGTTTTAGTTGTTAGGTGTCACTGAGTCAGTACCAATTCATAGCGATCTTATATACAACAGAAGGACACACTGCCTGGTCCAGTGCCAACCTCACCACCTTTGCTATGTTTGAGCCCATTGCTGCTCCAGGTGTGCCAATCCATCTCATTGGGGTCTTCCTCTTTTTTTACTGACCATCCACTTTATTTAGAAGAATATCCTTCTCCAGAGACTGGACCCTCCTAATAATACGTTCGAAGTCTGAGAGACAAAGTTTGTAGGTCCTGACTTCCAAGGAGCAGTCTAGAAGCATTGGGCCACAAGGTTGGTTTAAAATGCAAGGTCCGTGGTTCAAATTCACCATAAGCTTCTCTGAAACCCTATACAGGGTAACTTTAATCAGAACCAACTTAATGGCACTTAACAACAACAAGGTTTCTTATTTATTGCCCAACTTTCACATGCACATAAGGTTATTGAAAATACCATGGCTTGGACCAGCTGCTCCGTGGGAGAAAGATCAGGTTTTCTGCTCCTGTTGAGATTTATAGCCTCAGAAACCCTATACAGGGTCGCTATGAGTCGGAACTGACTACATGGCACATAACAATAACAACAACAACAAAACCTTATGAGTAGCAGAGAAACACTGTCAGATATAGTGCTGGAAAATGAGCCCCTCAGGTTGGAAGGTACTCAAAATGCAACAGG
>NW_006408531.1:33697399-33698938 GCF_000296735.1 Chrysochloris asiatica | reverse complement strand
CCGTGGAAGAATTGATGCTTTTGAGTTATGGTGTTGGAGGAGAATATTGAAAGTGCCATAGGCTGCCAAAAGAACCAATAGATCCATTCTGGAAGAAGTACAGCCAGAGTGCTCCTTGGAGGTCAAGATGGCCAAACTTCATCTCTCATACTTCGGACATATTTTTAGGAGAGAGCAGTCGCTGGAGAAGGATATCATGTTTGATAAGGTGGAGGGTCAGAGAAAAAGAGGAAGTCCCCCAATGAGATGGATTGGCCAAGAGGCAGCATTGATGCACTCAAGAGTGGCAACAGCAGTGAGGTTAGCCCAGGATCGTGCAGTGTTTTGTTCTGCTGTACATAAGGTCACTATGAGTCAGTACCAACTCGATGGCACCTAACAACAACAACAATAGTACTAATTGTAAATTATGGTACAAACACTATGAAAAACAGTAGTATAACTCTTGCTCAAAAACCTAGAGATACATTATGATGCAGGAAGCCCACTCCTAGGTATATATCCTAGAGATACAAGAACTAAACATATGCACACTTAACAGTCTTTGGAGTAAATAGTGAATATATGAAAACAATATAAGTTCCCATACAGATGAAGGGACAATCAAATATGATACATACAGACAATGGAATACTAAATAACTCTAAAGAATAAGGAGCAATTTATGAAACATCTTACACCATGATTGAATCTGGATGACATCAATCTAAGTGAGATAAGTCAATCACAAAAAGACATAAAGTATATGATACCACTATTATAAGAGACACACACATACACAAAGTGAAGTTCTTTGAAGTTTACCAAGAATGGAAGGGAATAGGAAGGGAATCATTTTCTACAAAACAGACATTTGTTACATTATGGGAAAGGCTATCCCAAATGTGAGTGAAGTCAGCACAAATAATGTAAATAAAGACACTAGGAAGTACTTGGGAAAAAGGAACGATTTTGTTAAATGCTGTAACATACGTAATTTTTCACCAGCAGTAAAGATAACCCAAAAATACATGTTTGGTCACATAGATAGAAATGGATGTACATATGTATAGGAAGACATACGTGCATAAATTCATATGCATGTATAGGTTTACACCTATGTAAGTATACAGATGTTAGGTGCCATCAAGTTGGTTCTGACTCATAGCAACCATATGCATAACAAAACAAAACACTGCCCAGTCTTGTGCCATCCTCACAATTGTTATGCATGAGCGCATTACTGCTTCCACTATGTCAACCCAGCTCACTGAAGGTCTACTTTTTGACTAACCCTCCAATTTGTCAAGTGTGATGTCCTTCTCCTGAGACTAGTCCCTTCTGATAATATGTCGGAAGTACAATAGACAAATTCTCACCATCTTGGCATCTAAGGAGCATTCTGGATGTACTTCTTCTGACACAGATTTGTTTTTTCTTCTGGCAGTCCATGGTACTTTTAATATTCATCTCCAACTCCATAATTTGAATTCATCAATTCTTCTCAGGTCTTCCTTATTCACATGTATATGAGGCATTTGAAAATACCATGGCTTGTGT
>NW_006408531.1:33695921-33696589 GCF_000296735.1 Chrysochloris asiatica | reverse complement strand
CCCCACTGAATAGTACTTCTGCCCTCCAGATGGATTTGAAGAAAGGGGATGTAAAACGATGCTGATAGGACTTCATGATTCCATTGTTAGTAAATGTTTGCAGGGCTATCTGTGATTGTCACAATGCAATTGTAGAAGATGTGCAACTAAAAGGGTGGCTGTTGATGGTGGTTATGTGCTGTGGAGTCGGTTCCTACTCACAGCGACTCTGTACAGGGTTTCCGAGGCTGTAATTTTTAGACTAGAGCAGAAAGTCTCATTTTTCTCCCGCAGAACCGCTGGTAGTTTCCAACGGCTACCTGTGAGATTAGTAGCCTGATTTGTAACCACTGTGCCACCAGAGCCCCTTAATTAAAATGGGGAAGTAGGTAATCTTCTACTTTAGGAACAGAGGATCCCAGACTATCCATAAGGAAGAACGTTAATGGAGAATGACATCCTACCCAGAAAACCGGAGACAGCAGAGATGGTGGCGGAGGTGACGGTATAGAGACAAAGAGCAGCTTCCGGCTCCAAGCCAATTGACGAAGCAGGACTCCGTACCTGCTTAGTCTTTTTTGTTTTAGATGCGTATCTGTCAGATATTTTTGCTTTGTTCATGTGTGAAATATAAGATGTAAATGAGAAGCCATAGGGAGGAAGCAGGGTAACTGTTGTTGCAGGGAGGG
>NW_006408531.1:33694163-33695750 GCF_000296735.1 Chrysochloris asiatica | reverse complement strand
CCTATACAGGGTTGCTATAAGTAGGAACCAACTTGACAGCATTTAGCAATAGCAACAATAAATATGTATACATATAGAATTTATTGAATGAACTAAAATGCAAACAGTGTTTTATAGAAACCAACTTTATTTCTCAGCACAAACCCTTCAAATTAGTTATTTTGGATTGCTCTTATCCACAAGACCTCTATAAATTATTCAAGAGCAAAGATTTTTTGAGGATTAAAATGTACCTTACCCAAGTCATGTTATTTTCAGCAACCCCATATGTGCGTGAATGTTAGACAATGAATAAAGAATACTATAGAAGAATTGATGCATTTGAATTATGGTGCTGGAGGAGAATATTAAAAGTACCATAGACTGTCAAAAGAACAAACCAATCTGTGTTAGAAGTACATCCAGAATCTCCTTGGAAGCCAGGATGGCCAGACTTGGTCTCTTATTCTTTGGACACATTGTTAGGAGGGACCAGTCTCTGGAGACAGACATCATGCTTGGTAAAGTGGAGGGTTAAAGAAAAAGAGGAAGACCCCAGTGAGATGGATTGACACAGTGGCAGCAGCAATGGGCTCAAGCGTAGCAATGATTGTGAGATTGGCCCAGGACCAGACAATATTTTGTTCTGTTGTGCACAGAGTTTCTATGAGTCGATATTGACTAGATGGAACCTAACAACAACAACAAGTACTTACGATATTATAGATAATAATATTCTCTAAAATAAAATGGTCTATTTAAGACTCATATAAAGTATTCTAAGATTATCAATGTTCAAATAACTATAAGGAAGGAAAATATACATAGGGGTAATGCAATCTGTATTTAGTGTAGATTCAGATAGTCTTCAATTTAACAAGCGTTAAGAGATGCCATTGCTAACCTCATTGATTATAGGACTGTGGATGTGTGGTTCCACTTGATAAAATGTCAGCTATCAGATACTTTGTTTTGTTACTCTAAGTCAATTAAAATAATAAATCATTAGATTCTATAATCAAGATACAGGAGTAGAGAATAAGAAAGACTCTAGGATCTTGGCTTTATTCCCAGCTCAGTCAATAGCTATTATAAATAAATAATATCACCTGCCTGTTTCCTTTTCTCCATCTATAAATCTGAAATGCTTAGCGTTGCCACCTAACCCTCAGAGCAAGTTCTAAGAATTGAGATGGTAATGGTTGTAGACAATTTAGCAATCCTTAATTATAAATTATTATGCAGTATTTAGAATTATGTGTTTACTATTTAAGCCAAAAACATAAAATTGTACTTAATGTTAAAACAACTGAACAGACAAAATGCTGATATTACATAAACACACATAATACATTCATTGCTAGCTACATTTGCATATTCCCAAGTTACATATAAGATATAATATTGCAAAGGGCAAGGATTTCCATATGTTTACACAAAGGTTAAAAAAAGACCCGATCTATTGGTTCTTTTTGTTTCTCTGCTATGCATAGAGTTTTCAGTGACTAGCGATTTGGAAGTAGTTTGTCACTCTTTCTTCCTAGTCTGTCTTTGTTTTGTAGCTCATCTGAAACCTTTCCACCATGGGTGACCCTGCTGGTTATTTAA
>NW_006408531.1:33690838-33693122 GCF_000296735.1 Chrysochloris asiatica | reverse complement strand
AATAAATGTATCTTTTGTATTCATGATGTGATTATCTGATGTGAAAACATTGGTATATGATATAAGTCAAAATCAAAGACTAAACTGAGACTATGTTTGTAGGCCCTGCATTTTCAGCTGTCTACCAATTGTTGCTGTTATTGGTGTTAAGTGCCCCTGGGGCAGTTCAGACTCAAAGCAACCCTGTATAGCGTATCCAAGGAGGGGTTTGTGAGGTTGAACCAGTGACCTTGCAGTTCAAACCAACTTTGTGGCTTACATTTTTTCTTTACATTTCAAATCTTTAACAATTCTTCAAACCAGTATCTTTTAGTTTCCAGTTCCCAAATATAAAATTTTAAGTTTCTTTCAATTCAGGTCTTGAACAATATATCTCTTCTCATCCTATTTTTTTAAAACTAATTTTATTGAATATTCTTAGATATTTGGTAAAAGGCAATTTGATCGATATACATGAAATTTTTAAGTATAAAAAAAGAAGTAAAAGTTTTAAAAAGGAAGAATTTGGGAGAAATTTGCAAAATAAAGTAAGTTATGTGAGAGTAGTTTTATAATAGGGAAAGATTGCAACAAATACAAGTAGATAACAAAACATAATGACAAAATAAATTACATTTAATGAATATAATAGAATTGTTGTGAATTTATATTATGGATACTTTTGTGTAATTCTAATAACATGGAAGATAGCTAAACATTTTATTATGAGAAACATTTGGAGTGCAAATCTGTAATGTAGGATATTTCAAATTAAAAAAAATAATTATGAAATGGACAACTGTAAGGAAGTATATCAAAGTGGCCGTTAAGTTAACAAATACTCCTTTTACTTCTTTGTAAATCTTTAAAATTTCTGAATTTTATTTTCCAAAATTTCTTCATTTTCTAATTACAGTCTTGGTAAAATCCAATTTATGTATATCTACTTGAAAATGCTGTCTAAAGACAGCACTCTACTCACTTAAAATACTTTAATCATATACCTCTTACCTCTGTGTTTCAAAAAGCATTCTATAATGAGAAACTTCTAAAATCACCCAAAATTACAGTTGAATGTAAAAATAAGCTCCTTTTATCCATCATCATTTGCTCCTCAATCATCTATCAACTTCTAAACTAATGGAATTACTCCAGAAATATCTAAGGTCCTTCTACAATATGCTAGTTGTTACAGTCAGAACTAAATTCTGTAGATCGTCACTTCATTTGATTTTAAATGGCTGTGATAATTTATTTTTGTGTCCTATACAATTTAATTTAATATACTTAGATTGACTTTCTCAACCTTTGTTTCATCCACCTTCTATTTGAAGAGTTTGGTAAGATAAAAGTCCCATTCCTCAAATTTTTGAAGAAGCCCCTCAGCTAAGGGCCTACAAATTAGATGCACTCCTATAAAAACTTTAATGTGAAAATGAAGTAGATGTAATCTTTCTGTGATTTCTGGCTGTTCACCATTTAGGAAGTTCATAATTTCCCTATAATAGATTCAGTTGGTCATTTTCAAGGAGCAGTATCACAGAAGTGACTTGATCTGGCCCTCTCTCTAATCCCTGTTTCACAGATCAGGTGCCTGTCCCCTAATTACCATGTGTCCAGACTGTTGTAAAGATGGCCACAATCTCAGATCTACACCAGTACAACTTCTGTGGTTACCTCAGAGATAGTAGATCCAACAGTGGGTCCGTTTTCTATTGGTTTTGGAGTTATTTCAAGGGTTCTGGAATAGAAAAATGCTGGTTTACACCATCCAACAATGTTTGTATTAAGTAACATCTTATTAAGATACCTAGAGTGATTTCTGTTTTCAACATTATTGATTAATGATCCTCATTAAAATACATAATAGCATTTTCTTTAATTGATTTTTTTTTTACATTCTTCTCCATATACCTTGGTAACAATCTTTTCTTACTTTCTTAAAATGTGTAGCATCATTTGGTCCCTAAATGGAGGAGCTCTGATAGAGTAGTGGCTATGAGTTGAGCTGCTAACCTCAAGGTCAGCAGTTTGAAACTACCAGCTGTTCATGGGAGAAAGATGAGGCTTTCTTCTCCATAAAGATTTACAGCCTCCGAAACCCAATGCAGCACCGCTATGGGTCAGAACTGACTCCATGACACACCACCACCACCACCAAATAGAGTGCTGGTGTGGTACTGTAGAATAAGCACTGGACTGTTAACCACAAGGTTGATGGTTCAAACCTACTAGCAGCTCCTTGAGTACCCTCTATAGGGTCACTATGAGCCAGAACCAACTCCACAGCACTTGACAACAACAA
>NW_006408531.1:33688576-33689790 GCF_000296735.1 Chrysochloris asiatica | reverse complement strand
CCAGGTTTCCGAGGCTGTAAATCTTTACAGGAGCAGAAAGCCTCATCTTTCTCCCATGGAACAGCTGGTAGTTTCAAACTGCTGACCTTGCGGTTCACAATATACAACAATAATCATTCAATATTGCAAACTGAGACTTTTTGTTCAACTCTTTCAATTTGAGAAATGTTGAGTATGTTCATCATTTTGGGTTCTTTTATGTCAATCTTGGGGACATTTCATTTTAACTCTGTACTTCGTCTTCTCGAATTGCCCTTGGAAATGTGCAGTTCATCTCCTTTACCTGTTCATTTCTTCCAGTTACTTTAACTTCTCAACACTCAAAAGCAAGGTTCAGAGTCTATTCTGACATCCATCCTGGTCTTTCATTCTTTCTAGTCTTTTAATAACCTTTTGCTTTCTTCATAGGAAATTCCAAAGGGCTCAAGAAGACAAAGTCAAATACTATAATGAAATGTGCAAAGACCTAGAGTTAGAAAACTAAAAGGAAAGCATATGCTCAGCTGAAGTTCCTCAAGCTGAAAGAAGAAAAACACTTGCCTCAATTTGTAATACTGAATAATTCTATGGGCAAAATATTAAATAAGCATCAAAATAAGATGGAAGTGATACAAAGAGTAACTGTACTGTAAAGAAATGGTCTGTGTTCCACCATTTCATGAGGTAGCATATGATTAAGAACAAATGGGACTGAAGAAGGAAGTCCAAGGTGCATTGAAGGTACTGGCAAAGAACAAGCCTCTGGGAATTGCTGGAATATAAATTGAAATACTTCAGCAAACAGATACAGCACTGAAGGAACTCACTCATCTATGCCAAGATATTTGGAAGACATTTACCTGGACAACTGATTGGAAGAGATCCATATTTGTGCCCATTCCAAAGAAAGGTGATCCAATGAAATGCAGAAATCATTGTACAATATCATTAATATCACATGCAGGTAAAACTTTGCTAAATATAATTTAAAAATGACTGTACCAGTCCATCGACAAGAATTGATAGAGGTCCAGTAGCATTCAGAAGAGGGCATGGAAGGAGGTATTCCATTGTTGACATAAGATGGGCCTTCGCTGAAAGCTGACAATATCAGGAAAAATGTTTACATATATTTTGTAGACTATGCAAAGTCTTTTTGCTGTGTGGATTATGACAAGCTATGAGTAACACTGCAAACAATGAATATTCCAGAATTTTGATAAAATTTGAAAAAA
>NW_006408531.1:33677778-33683516 GCF_000296735.1 Chrysochloris asiatica | reverse complement strand
CATGCTGGGTAGGGTGGAGGGTCAGAGAAAAAGAGGAAGACCCCCAATGAGATGGATCAGCCAGGTGGCATCATTGATGGACTCAAGTGTGGCAACGGTAGTGAGGTTGGCCCAGGATCGGACATTGTTTCTTTCTGTTGTGCATGGGGTCGCTATGAGTCGGTTCTGACTCGATGGCACCTGACAACAACAACATCAAATTTGCATAGTTTTAATTGTTGTTATTGTTATTAAGTGCCATCAAGTTGGTTCCGACTCATAGCTACCCTGTATGACGTATCTGGGAAACAGCTAGTGGGTTTGCACTATGGACTTTACAGTTGCCAGTACAGTGCTTATTCTATAGTGCCACACTTAGTTTACTATCTTTTTATTGTTCATAGGATCAGTAAGACTAACCTCTCTGCCGTATTTCATATTGGTGATTTGTATCTTGATGAGCCTAGCTAGAGATTTTTCATTTCTTTTAATCATTTAGAATAGTCAGTTTTTGATTTATTGATTTTTCTATTGCTTTCCTGTCTTTAATTTCATTGATTTCTCCTTTAGTTTTTATTATTTCATTTATTTTAACTTCAGACTTAAATTCTTCTTTTTCTAATTTTTTAGGGTTTCAAGGGCATTGATTTTAGATCTTTCTTTTCTAGTACATGCTGTTAATGCTGTAACTTCCTTTATAGGTGCAGTTTTGCTACATCCTACATTTTTTTTAAAACCTTTTTATTGTGAATTGAGTGAAGGTTTGCAGACAAAATCATCATTCTAATAATTATACACTTTGTTTCATCTCAGTGACTACAATCCCCTCCCTGAAACAAGAGGTATCATACTTCCTCCCTGTGGTTCCCCATTTACATCTTACATTTCACAAATGAATAAAAGAAAATATTTGATGTACACATACAAAACAAAAAATATATATTCATTTAAATGTCCAAAGGGCACATTCTACAAGCCAGTCTTCTGCCTGCAGGCACACATCCTTACTCAGTCCATGGGCCTGGAGTCCACAACTGCTGTGTCTCCCATGCCTCCACAGCTGCTCTGTCTCTTCATGTCACCACCTCTGCCACCGTCTCTGCTGTCGCCACTTTTCCATGGAGGGATTTGTGCTCTTCCTTCTTGATGATTCTGGGATCATCTTTACTGGAAAGATTAACTACTCCCCCTTTTAGTAACACACTTTCTACAATAATGTGGTGATCGCAATTAATCCTGCTCACAATCACTCACACTTGAATCCTAATATCCTATTACTATCATCCCTCACCCCCTATGACTAGATCTATCTGGAAGAGAAGGAAACTATTTAGTAGAGATGTTACTAAATAAATCACTATCTATCTCTATTCTATCTAACCCATGCTTTCCTCCCTATGTCTTCCCCTAACTAAATTGCACATCTGCCACCCTCCCACTCCTTGTATATTGCCCTCCCTGTAACCTGAGTTAACATGTGTCTAGCCAGTGAATTACTCTACCCTCCACCCCACCCTCAGTAACCATCAAAGAGTGGTTATTTTTGTTTAGAAACCTTTCATTAAGCTTTTACAATGATGGTCTCAAGCAACATTTTTCTTTTTGTGATTGACTAATTTTAATCAGCATAAAGCCTTCCAGGTTCATCCATGTTATGAAGTGTTTAGCAGATGCATCACTATTCTTCAATGTTGCATAATATTCCACTTTGTGTATATGCCAAAGTTTGTTCATTCTTCAACTGATGGACAATTGGGCTGTCGCCATCTTTGTGCTACTGTGAATAGTGCTATGGTGAACATTGGTGTGCATATATCTACTCATGTCCTGGCTCCTATTTCTTGTAGTCATATACCAAGTAAAGGAATAACTGGATCATGTGGCTTAAGCATTTTACATGTAGGAAAGTCCCAATCTATTCTCACCTTCGCCAGCATTTGTTGTTTTCTGCTTGTTGTTGTTTTTTTGTTTGTTTGTTTGTTTGTTTTAATTTGCTATTAGTGCTGTGAAATGAAATCTCATTTGTCTAGTGGCTAATCAGTAAAACATTTACTGATGAAGATCAAAGAGCACAGCCTTCAGTATGGATTACATCCTAATGTAAAGAAAACAAAAATCCTCACCACTGGAACAATAAACAACATTCTTATCAACAGAGAAAGGATTGAAGTTGTCAAAGACTTCATTCTTTTTGGATCAACTATCAACACTCACGGAAGCAGCAGTCAAGAAATCAAATGAAATATTGCATTACGTAAATCTGCTGCACAAGACCATTTTAAAGTGTTGAAGAGCAAAGATGTCAGCTTGAGGACTAAGGTGTACCTGACCCAATTTTTGGTATTTCCAATAACCTCATATGCATGTGAAAGCTAGACAGTGAATAAGGAAGACCGTAGAAGAATTGATGCATTTGAGTTACAGTGTTGGAGGAGAATATTGAAAGTGCCATGGGCTGCCCAAAGAACCGATAGATCCGTTTTAGAATAAGTGCAACCAGAGTGCTCCTTGGAGGCCAGGATGGCCAAACTTCGTCTCTCATACTTCAGACATATTGTCAGTAGGGACCAGTGGCTGGAGAAGGATAGCATATTTGATAGGGTGGAGGGTCAAGGAAAAAGAGGAAGACCCCCAACGAGATGGATTGGCAAAGTGGCAGCATCAATGGACTCAAGCGTGGCAACAGTAGCGAGGTTGGCCCAGGATCAGGTAGTGTTTCGTTCTGCTGTCGCTATGAGTCGCTACCAACTCAATGGCACCTAAGAACAACAAGTGGCTAATGATCATGAACATTTATTAATATGTTTGTTGTTGTTATTGTTGTTACGTGCCGTGGAGTCAGTTCAGACTCATAGCGACCCTGCACAGGGTTTCTGAGGCTGTAAATCTTTACGAGAACAGAAAGCCTCATCTTTCTCCGCAGAACAGCTGGTAGTTTCGAACTGCTGACCGTGAGATTATCAGCTCGATTCGTAACCATTACGCTACCAGATCTTCCTTGGTGAGTGTCAGTCCATGCCCTGTGCTCATTTTTTAATTTGGCTGATTGCCTTTTTCTTGCAGAGGTATTGCAGTTTAGTATACATTTTAGGTATTAGTCCCTTGTCTGTACATTATTGCAGAAAAACAAACAAAAAATCCCAGTGTGGGGGCTCCTTTTTACTCTTTTGTTGAAATATTTTGATGCACATAAGTTTCTAATTTTGAGGAGGTCCCAGTTATCCATATTGTCTTCTATAGTTTGTGCATTTTTCACAGTATTTGATAGTGTATGTGTGCCATGTATCAGCGCCCCTAAATTTTTGCTACTTTTGTATTGATGATCTTTATAGTTCTAAGTTTTGCATATAGGTCTTTAATCAAATTTATTGGAGTACAAGTCTTCATAGTATTCTGTTATTATACTTTTTATTTCCATTAGTTCTGTTGTGATGTCACCCATATCATTTCTTATGCATGTCATTTGCATCTTCTCCTTTTTCTTTTGTTAGATTTGCCAATGGCTTGTCAATTTGATTAATCCTTTCAAAGAAACATCTTCTTGTCTTGTTGATTCTTTCTGATGCTTTGCTGTGTAATGACTCATTTATTTCTACTCTAAACTTTATTATTTCTTTTCTTATAGTGGCCATAGGCTTACTTTGTTGGTGTTTTTCTAATTGTTAGAGGTGATGTGTTAATGTGTTGATTTGGGTTATTTCTTTTTGGGGGTGTCCATTTATTGCTATAAATTGCCCTCTAAGCAAAACTTTTGCTTTGTTCCAATGGTTTTGGCATGTTGGTTTCATTTTCATTTGCTTTGAGAAATTATTTTATTTGTTTTATTACCCATTTGTTTTTAAGCAGGATGTTATATGTTAATAAATACATGCTCCATGTATTTGATTTTGTTTCCATGATCTTCCCATTGTTGATTTCTAATTTCTTAGCATTTTTATCTGAGTAGACAGTTTGTAGTTTTTTTAATGTTCTTAAATTTGTTGAGACTTTCTTTGAGACCTAACGTATGGTTTATTCTGGAGAGTATTCTATGTGCACTAGAAAACAATGTGTATAGTGTTTTTGAGTGCTCTGTATAATAAATCTATGAGCTCAAATTTATTGATTTAAATGTTATGATTTTTTATATTGTATTTGTATTTTGAGAAAGTGCTGTTGTCGAGTTGAGTACTCGATATAAATCTATGAGGTCAAATTGATTGATTTAAATTATATGGTTTATTTCTGTTGTATTTGCATTTTAAGACAAGTTTTTTTTGTGTGTGTCAATTTCTGTTATTAATCCCTTCTGATTTTTGTTACTGCTGTTGTTAAGTGCCATAGTGTTGGTACCACCTCATAGCAATGCTGCATTAGGTTTTCCAGGGAGCAGCTGGTAGGTTTGAACCACCAACATTGTGATTCAAATCTGCCAGTATAAATCCATAAGTTTTATACTAAGATTTCAGAAATGGACACTATACACAATGGGCAAAGGGTAGATTTGAATCAATGAAAGCACACATTAATAAGCCTGAAGATAAATCTCTCAAAACTAGTAAGATGGAAGAGCAATCAGTAAAAAGAAGGGGAAAAAAATCAAAAGAAAATCTAAGGTAGAGGATATCATGAACAGGAATAATTTATAGGTGATCCGAATTCCAGAGTAGGAAGCGACAAAGAGAAGTACACATAAAATAGTCAATGAGTTGTTGGAAGAAATGTTCCCTAATTTCATGAAAGATGAGAAGGTAAACATTCAGCATGCTGATCAAACACCATACAGAACAGATCCAGAAGAAAATTACTAAGATATATCATAATCAAATTCTCCAAAATCAAATACAAGGAAAGAATATTGAAAGCATCTCAGAAAAAAATGAAAATTTAACTACAAAGGAGAACCAATAAGATAGCTATGATTTCTCAGCAGAAATTATGCAGACAAGAAGGAAATGGGGAGATATATAACTCTGAAAGAAAAAAAATTACCAGTCAAGAATCAAACACCTGCTAAAATTGTCCCTAAAATACAACAGTGAACATTTTCAGATAAACAGAAATTAAAAGAATTTGTAATAATCAGACCAACATCACACAAAAAATAGATAAAGGAAGTTTTTTGAACTGAGATCTAACAACAACCTGAGATAGACATACAAATCAACAGCACACAAACACACCACCTGCTCCTCGGATACACTATACAGGGTCATTATGAATCAAAACCGACTCAACAGCACTTAGCAACAACAACACATATATACATACACACACAAGCAAACACAATCTCAGGATCATTTCACAATCCCCATTTCCCTTGATATCGCTAAAGCATTTCTTAAGTATTCTCTCCTCCTCCATTGCATGTCAATAAGCTATTAGAATAGATGAGGATAGTGGTTACAAATCAGGATGCGAACCACAAGGTCAGCAGTTTGAAACTACCAGCTGTTCTGCGGAGAAAAATGAGGCTTTTTGTTCCCATAAAAACTTACAGCTTCAGCAACCCTGTATAGTCCGAACAGACTCCACCGCACATAACCACCACCACCACCATGTTCTACAATTTAAATCTAATGTGTTACTAAGTACAACAGCCCCATCCTCTCCCAATAAAAGGTTCTTCTTGTTGTTGTGAAGTTCCATTGATTGGTTTCCAACTCAGTGACACTGTATAGGGTTTCAGAGGAATTGCTGTTGTGATTGTTGTTGTTAGGTGCCATCGAGTTGGTACTGATTCATAGTGATCCTATGGACAACAGAACGAAATATTGCCC
>NW_006408531.1:33667692-33673580 GCF_000296735.1 Chrysochloris asiatica | reverse complement strand
TAATACATTGTCAGGGAACTACCAGAGGTCCAAGCCAGATTTGGATGAGAATATGGAATGAGGTGGATCCTGGCTGAAAGCAGAGAATACCAGAAGGATGTTTACCTGTGCCTTGTTTACTATGCAAAGGCTTTTGTGGTCTAGATCATGACAAGCTATGGACAATATTGAGGAGAATGAGTAATCCAGAACACTTATTTGTGCTCATGAGTTATGTGTAAATAGAGCAAGAACTAGTTGTTCTAACAGAACAAGGGGGAAACTGAATGATTCAAAATCAGGAGAGGTGTGTGCCTGACTTGTATTATTTCACCATACTTATTAAATCTGTATGCTGAGCAAGTGATCAGCGAAGCTGTATTACATGATTAAGAATGTGGCATCTAGATTGGAAGAAGACTCACTAATAACCTAAGATATGCAGATGATACAACATTACTTGCTAAAAGTGAAGGTGACTTAAAATACTTACTGATGAAGATGTATGTGCTGCACTCAGTGTAAAGAAAACAAAAATTCTGACAAGTAGACTAATAAATAACATCCTGATAAATGGAGAAAAGTTGTCAAAGACTGTTTTTACTTGGAAACACTATCAACATTCATGGAAGTAGCAGTCAAGAAATTAGATGAAGTATTGCACTAGGCAAATGTTCGGACACAAAACCTCTTTGAAATATTCAAGAGCAAAGATGTTAGTCTGAGGACTAAGGTGCACCTGACCCAAGCCATGGTATTTTCAATAGCTTCATATGCATGTGAAAGTTGGACAGTGAGTAAGGAAGACCATAGAAATAATTGAGGCATTTGAGTTATGTTGTTGGAAAAGAATATTAAAAGTGCCATGGTCTGCCAGAAGAGTAAATAAATCTGTGTGGGAAGAAGTACAGCCACAATTCTCCTAAGAAACCAGGATGGTAAGACATCATCTCTCATACTTCAGACATACCATAAGGAGGATCCAGTTCCTGGAAAATGACATCATGCTTAGTAAAGAGGAAGACCCCAATGATGTGCTCAAATGCAACAATGATTGAGGGTAAGGCCCAGGATGCAGCAGTTTTTCCTTCTGTTGTGCATGGGGTTGCTATGAGCGGTAACTGACTTGATGGCATCTAACAACAACAAATATAAAATGTGAATTCTGAGTCCAAATGCTTTCTTGACCTCCATACTTAAAAATAAAATGCCAACTTCATATCCTGAAATTTTATGGAAATATTTCTAATGCTTAATGATAAATTCTTGTTTATACCCTTCTTCTTGTTGTTAAGTGCCATCAAGTCAGTTCCAACTCGCAGCGATGCTGTATAAGGTTTCCATGGAGCAGCTGGTGAGCTTTAACAACCAACCTTGCAGTTCAAACCAAGTTTGCAGTTCAGCACCACACCAGGATTTCTTATACTCTTGCGAAGAGAGTGTAAATGAAATTGTTTGTGTTACGAATGGTCAAAATAAAAGGATCATTGCATTTAGATCACTTAAGAAATTGTATGAAAATATAAAACCATTGTTTTATTAACATATGTATGAAATATTATTAATAAAATCATTAATTTAATTATTATTCTTGACTGTAGAACCCAAGAATACTATTATATGTTCCTTGGTTACAATACCAAACTGGTTTAATATTATAGAACATTTTTCACTTCTAAAAATAATGATGTGATCAAACAAATAAGTAAAAATATTCTAAACTTCTAAACTAAAAATGTCTGATCGAGTCTGGAATATTTCCCAGAAAGAATCCATTGAATTCAGTTACCATGGTGATTAGCAAAAATGTGGAATGGAGTTCATTTCATGATAATTGCTACATATTTGCAGCTGAAGTGCATCTTTCAGTTTTAGTCTCAGACTTTGAGACCATAATAATAGCTCTGGAATCTGAGTTGTATATTTAAACCTATAATATTGTGCGAGGACATATCTAATTCGGTTGAGGTTCTTATTTTTTGGTGACCAACATGCTAATTGTTAAAAGCTTATCCCTATTTATTGGAATTTCTGTGTACAGTTAATTGAGATTATGTTTGATTGACTCTTAAAAAAAGTAAGAATGTATAATGTCCCAAAATCAATTTAAAGATAAAAAGAAAGCATTTTGAAAAATCCTCCTCTTTAGGAAGAAAGCTGAATTTATTTTTGAGGCAGTTGAATACTCCTGCTTTGTAATTATTTCTGAAGAAGTTCATGGTCTAATGCCAACTTGTGTGAATTAATAATAAGTTCTGAAAAATTATGCCAAAATCAGAAAGTTGGCTCTTTGAAAAGCTTTTTAAACTTTAGAGGCTATGCAAAAATTAAATAAGAAAATAAGAAGTCATTAAGGAATTATTATATGATATTGAAATTATATAAGTAAATAAAAAAACTGAATAATAGAAGAAAAACTGCTATGCAAATTTCTTTCGGTGTAAACTACTGTTGCCAATTTGTGTAACATTTTTTTTATTACATAATATTATATAAGTATTTCTTTGATTCTTAAATAAAAATGAAAGTGATAACATTCAGAGTTTACTATGTTGCCGACACTATTCTACATGCACTAACTCCTTTAACAATCGTAATAACATTATAAAATAGCCTATTATTACTACCTTCATTTTATGGTTAATGAAATCAAGGCAGTAATTAAGTAACAATATAGGATAGAAATCAGAGTCTGAGTCTGGAGTCCACATTCTTAACCACAAAATGCTGTACTTGGGATTTGAGGTGTTTTCATTCCTAATTGATAGAACTAAATATAGTTTCAAGGAAACCAAGAACCTGCCAATTTTACACAGTTAGCAAGTGGCAGAATTAGAATTATAGTTCATCTTCTACTTCTATATCTAGAAGACACTCCACAATGGCTCATGAATTCCTTTGATTCAAACATAGAATCAGTGTTTGTTTTTTGTTTGGGCTTTTTTTCCCCCTACCTGGCCAGATGGGAAATAAAAGAAGTCAGTTAAAAATTCTTGTTACAAATCCATCATCCATTCCTGATAAAAAACACTCAACAAATTAGGAATTGTAGGATAAACTACTCAACACAATCAAAGGCATATATACAAAACCAGCAGCTAACATCACTCTCAGTGGAGAGAAACTGAAACCCGGCAAAGATGCCCTTTATCACCACTCCTATTCAATATTACTTTGGTAATCCTAGCCAGAGTTATAAGGCAAGAGAGGAAAATTAAAAGCATCTGAAGTGGCAAAGAGGAAATAAAGCTCTCTCTATTTGCAGATAATATGATCCTGTACATAAAAAACCCCAAAGACTCAGAAAAAATAGTAATGGAATTCATTGGAAGATTCAGCAAAGTGGCAGGGTAGACAATATAAATATCAGTTGGATTCCTGTACACTAATAATGACAACACTTAAAAGGAAATTAGGAAAGCAATACCATTTACAATATCCACCCAAAAGATGAAATATTTAGAAATAAATGTAACCAGAGAAAAAAGACTCATACAAAGAAAACTACAAACCACTACTACAAGAAACCAAAAGAGACTTACAAAAATGGAAGAATGTACCATGCTCCTAGATAGGAAGACTTAACATTGTGAAAATGTTAATACTACCCAAAGCAATCTACATATATAATAGAATTCCAATCCAGAGTCCAATGACACTTTTAGAGAGATGGAAAAAAACAATTACAAACTTTATATGGAAAGGAAAGAGTCCCAGGATAAGGAAAACATCACTTAAGAAGAAGAAAAATGTTAGAAGCCTCTCATTCCCTGATTTCAAAATTTACTACATGGCTACAGTGGTCAAAACAGCCTGGCACTGGTATATGAAAGATGCAATGATCAATGGAACAGAATCGAGAATCCAGAGATTAACCCACAAACAGCAACAAATATTTGACAAATGGCCAAAGTACGTTGAGTGGAGAAGACATAGTCTTTTCAACAGATGGTGCTGGCAGAACTGGGAATCTATATGCAAAAGACTGAAACAAGACCTTTACCTCATGCCATATACAAAAACCAACTCAGCATGGATTAAAGATCTAAATGTGAATCCCTGAATTACAAAAATCATCAATGAAAAATAAGGACAAATTTAAGGGCTCTAATACAGGCCACACATAAACTACTAAACATTGTGAAAATTATACAAACAAAAAAAGACAAAATAGATGATTGGGACATTATAAAAATTAGAAATTTACGTGCATCAAAGGATTTCACCAAAAGAGTAAAAAGGAAGTCCATGGAATGGGAAAAAATCTTTAGCAATGATATATTAGACATGGAACTTATTTCTAAAATCTAAAGAGAACAATATCTCCACAAGAAAAAGACAACCCAATTTAAAAATGGGCACAGGATATGAACAGACACTTCACCAAAGAAGACATTTAGGCAGCCAACAAACGTATAAAGAAATGTTCAAGATCATTAGCCATTGTTTTTGTTGTTAAGTACCATGGAGTCAGTTCCGACTCATAGTGACCCTGTACAGGGTTTCCAAGGCTATAAATCTTTATGGGAGCAGAACGCCTCATCTTTCTGCTGTGGAACCACTGGTAGCTTTGAACTGCTGAGATTGGCAGCCCAACTCATAACCACTACTCTACCTGAGCTCCTTTGTTGTTGTTGTTGTTGTTAAGTACCGTGAAGTTGGTTCTTACTCATTTAGAGATATGCAAATCAATACAACAATGAGATATCATCTCACACCAGCAATAACAGTGAAGTTCAAAAAAGCAGAGGACAATAAATACTGGTGAGGATGTGGAGAGACTGGGACCTGCCTTCACTGCTGGTGGGAATGCAAAATGGTCCAACTACTCTAGAAAACAGTGTGGCACTTCCTCAGAAAGTTGGAAATAAAAATACTGTATGATCTGGCAATTCCTCTACTTAGTATAGATCCACAAGAAATACGAGCCAGAATATGAGTAGGCACATGCACACCAATGTTCATAGCAGAACTATTCATAATAGCAAAAAGACGGAGACAGCCTAAGTGCCCATCAATGGAAGAATGGATAAACAAACTTTGGTACATACACACAATGGAATATTCTGATACCTTGAAGAATAACAAAGAAGCTATAAACTACCAAATAACATGGATGAACCTTGAATACATTATGCTGAGTGAAATCAGTCAGTCACAAAAGGACAAATATTGCATAAAACCAGTATCATAAAAGCTTAACAAAAGATACCCATACTAAAAGGGGAGAAAAATTCTTTGTTGGTTACTGGTGGGGGTGGGGTGGGATGGGTGTGTTGGGGTAGTGGAGGGAGGGTATAGTACAGCACAGAGTAGTGGGTAGATACATCATATTTCAGGTGTTGGGGAAGGCAGTACGCAAGAGAGGAGAGAGGTGGAGGAACAAGGTAGATAGGGAAACCCTGAGGCCGGTTTACATTGGCTAAATGTGATAGAGGTAAACAGTGATGTGTGCTCAACCTTCAAACAACAGGACTCTGTGATACAGGGATTAAGGCATAGTCTGAAGAGGTGAAATAATGTTAAGATGCTTGACTGACTTATGAATATTGGTTTCCATGGCCTACTATTGTAAAATATACACTTGAGTGGAATAGAAAGGAATGTCAGGAAACATGATTACAGAAAGTCTATAAGCCTGTCTTCCAACTATAATGCATTAGAATATCTACAGGGGGTTCTAGAACTTGCTCAGTGAAATAGGCTTCTTGCGGAAACTTTCCAATGTATAGGAACTTAGGTGGAATTCTGAGCCCCATTGAGAACCTTCTGAGGTAGAACATTCCCACTAGATAGGACAAGCAAACCAGCCTGAAACAGTTAGAGCAACACAAGATACATCTTCAAAGAAAGATCCACAGGAAAAATCCAAAACAAAAAAATGACAATATGACTGGCTACTACAAGAA
>NW_006408531.1:33660186-33666530 GCF_000296735.1 Chrysochloris asiatica | reverse complement strand
AAAACAAAAAAGGAATGGGAGCAAATATTGCTGAATTATGATGTACAGAGGAGATTGTAATCACTGCAATGAAACGATGGTTTAAAGGTGATGTGCTCCCATGTAATTCACTCAAATCACAATAAAAACTTTTCAAAAGAACATACAAGGTTCAAATAATAAAATGAAATTAATGAAGACCTGAAAAGTAGGTAACAGGTACATCCTTTTAGGTTACCTGCTATAGCCAGTTACAACATTATGTGCTTGGTAAATATTTAATAAAATATTTACTATCAATTAAAAGATAAAAAAAATATCTTTTTACAATTACAGGAACTCCCTACTCTAATTTTTTTTTTTTTCTCCCTGCACCTTGCCATGCCATCTCTGCTACACCATCTTTCCAAATTGCTTTCATAGACCCTCTCCCAAAGCGGAGTTGTCTATGCCAATATTTTTCTTCCCCCACCCACTATTTACTTCATTAGCACATTTGGGGCTTTTTCTTCCCCTAATTGAGCTCTGGTAGCGTAGTGGTTACGAATCGGGCTGCGAACCTTAAGGTCAGCGGTTCGAAACGACCAGCTGCTCCGTGGGAGAAAGATGAGGCTTTCTACTCCCGTAAAGATTTACACCCTCGGAAACCCTGTACAGGGTCGCTATGGGTCGGAACCGACTCGACGGCACTTAACAACAACAACAACAATTTCAGCTTCATTATGAAAGTGGCCCATTGCCAAAACAACTAGACATGGTGCACTCTCATTCCAGGTTCAATAAAACACTGTTTTGTATTTGGTCAGGTTCTGACTGTTTTCTTATTTCATTTCATTCCTGTGGTCCAGATTTTAGTGAATCTGGGACCAGACTGCTCTGGAATTAAAATTTTGTCTTGGTCATTGATCAGCTGTATGATGTTCAGACAATCTTTGTGCCTCATTAGTATAAGTGCCTACCTCTGGGGTTATTATGAAGACTGAATCAGATAAAATAAGAAACAACCTTGAAATTATAGGTGGTAATAACATATGTGCCCAGTGGATTGTAGTTGTTATTGCTATTCTGTTGATTTCTTCCAGATTCATACTTTTTCTGTAGATTATGTCCACATGTTTAATCCTTCCTAAATTTCCTAATGGAATTATTTTTTATTCCTTTCACTTTACCCAAATTAATATGTCTCCTAATTCTTATTTATGTAATAGCTGCCTTTAAAAAAAACCTTCCTTCCAGCAGTTATTCCAATTCATAGTGACCCTATATTAGAGTAGAACTGTCCTGTAGGATTTCCAAGGCAGACATTTTTATGAAAGCACACTGCTGTAATTTCTCCCTTGGAGAAGCTAGTTAAGCTGGTTAAGCAGCTGACCTTTAAGCTAGCATCCTGCAACCACTGTGACACTAAGGCTACTTATCGTTACATATATCAACTAGAAATGAACCTACATTTAAAAGAGTGCATAATTATTATGTCACTGAAAACTGTAGTGAACAGATGATAAATTCTTTTTTCCCATTCTTGCTTTGAAACCTGTAGTTGTTGTTGTTGTTGTTGTTAAATACCATCCAGTAGATTACAACTCATAGAGATCATATGCAGAAGAGAATGAAAACCAGCCCAGTCTTGTGTTATCTTCATAACTGGTGATGCAGTTATGTCTATTGTTATAGCCATGGTGTAAATCTATCCGTGGTGTAGTCAATTCTTTAATGCCTCTTCCAGCCATAGTCTTTATAGCTCCCATCAAACTATGTTTTTGTACTACTAGGAGTAGGTAATGGTTATATGATTCAAATGTGATTGGCTAACAGAGTTCATTTATGACTGTAAAAACTTGGAATTTTGGAGCTCTGGTAGCATAGTGGTTACGAATCGCGCTGCGAACCTTAAGGTCAGCAGTTCAAAACTACCAGCCACTCCGCGGGAGAAAGATGAGGCTTTCTACTCCCATAAAGATTTACACAATCAGAAACCCTGTACAGGGTCGCTATGGGTCGTAACCGACTCGATAGCACTTAACAACAACAACACCGTCAAAGAAGAAGAACCAGGAGTGGAGCATAGCCTTTGGACCCAGAAATTTCTGAATCTCCTCACCCCAGCACTGAACCTCTCAACCCACGGAAAGAAAAATGTGAAACTGAAGGAGTGACAGAAGAGTGGTAGCAGTAGTACCAAGAGGCAGAACATGAAACAGAGAGTATAGTTTTCAGTCCATTGAGCAAGTAAAGTTGAGCAATTTTGGTCATGAAGCTTAGTTGAAGAGTGTGGAGCATCCAGATTCTTAATTGGGGGAGCTAGGTTTACTAGCACATGAAGATAGAGCTTAGTGCCTTCATCTGAGGCTTATGGTAGAGTGGTGTGCCCTGTGAGCATTTATCAGCAGGATTAAAGAGTTATCTCCTCAAAGTGGGGTTGACTGCAATGATGCAAACAGAATTGAGGTTTCAGAACCTTCATTTGCTGATGGATCATGATGCAAAATGAGTAGAAACAGATGCAAACATCCATTAATAATTGGAACAAAGTATGAATCTAGTAAAAGTGGAAGTTGTCATAAATGAAACAGATAAGAACACATAAAGATATATATCCTGAGCATTATTGAGCTGAAATGGATTGGTATTGGCTATTTTGAATTTGACAATCACAAGGTTTACTCTTCAAGGAATGAAAAATTGAAAAGAAATTGTGTTGCATACATCCTCAAAAAGAACATTTCAAAATCTATCTTGAATTTTCATGCTATCTGTGATAGGATAATATACATATGCCTATAAGGAAAACTCATTAACAACCTGCGATATGCAGATGATACAACCTTACTTGCTGAAAATGAAGAGGACTTGAAACATTTACTGATGAAATTCAAAGAACACAGCCTTCGGTAAGGATTACATATCAATGTAAAGAAAATAAAAATCCTCATCACTGGACCAATAAACAGCATTCTTATCAATAAAGAAAAGACTGAAATTGTCAAGAACTTCGTTCTTTGATCAACTATCAACACTCAGGGAAGCAGCAGTCAAGAAATCAAACTATGTATTGTATTAGGCAAATCTGATGCACAAGACCTTTTTAAAGTGTTGAAGAGCAAAGATGTCAGCTTGAGGACTAAGGTGCGCCTGACCCAAGCCATGGTATTTTCAATAACCTCATATGCATGTGAAAGCTGGACAGTGAATAAGGAAGATAGTAGAAGAATGGATGCCTTTGAGTTATGGTTTTGGAGGAGAATAATGAAAGTGCCATGGGCTGCCAAAAGAACCAATCTATCTTTTTTGGAAGAAGTGCAGCCAGAGTGCTCCTTGGAGCCCAAGATGACCAAACTTCATATCTCATACTTCGGACATATTGTCAGGAGGGAGCAGTTGCTGGAGAAGGATATCATGTTTGGTAAGGTGGAGGTCAGATACAAAGAGGAAGTTCCCCAATGTGATGGATTAGCCAAGTGGCAGAATCGATGGACTCAAGTGTGGCAATGGTAGTGAGGTTGGCCCAGGATTGGGCAGTGTTTTGTCTGATGTGCATAAGGTCGCTATGAGTCGGTACTGACTCAACGGCACCTAACAACAACAACATAGAGAAGACAAGTTAATGCCACTATTGCTCTATTATTCAAATTTATGCCCCAAACACTAAAGTCAATGATAATGGAATTGAAGAATTCTACCAATTTCTTCAGTATGAAACTAATAAAACATGCAATCAAGATGTGCTGGTAATTGCTGGTGATTGAAATTCAAAGGTTGGAAACAAACAAAAAGGTTCAGTAGATAAAAAATATGGCTTTGGTGACCATATCGATCCTGGAGATACGATGGTAGAATTTTGCGAGAGCAAGGACTTGTTCATTTAAATACCTTTTTAAAGCAACATGAAATATGACTATACACATGATCTCACCAGATTGAATGTACCAAAAGAGATGGCCAGGACTTGGGGGGGCGGGGAACTCCATTCATCAGCCCAAACAAGGCCAGGGGCAGACTGTGGAACAGACCATCAATTGCTCATATGCAAGCTCAGGCTGAAGCTGAAGAAAATTAAAACAAGTACACAAGAGACAAAGTATGACATTGAACATACCCCACTTGAATATAGAAATCATATTAAAAAGAGATTTATTGCATTAGACACTAATGACCAAAGGTCAGATAAGTTGTGGGATGACACCAAGAGCATCATACAGGAAGAAAGCAAAATATCAGTAAGAAGACAAGAAAAAAGGAAAACACCAAAATGAATGTCAGAAGAGACTTGGAAACCTGCTCTACAAAATAGGATGCTAAAACAGAAATGAGGAGGTAAAAGAGCTGAATGGAAAACTTGAAAGGGCAGCTTAAGAACATAATATCAAATATTATAATGAAGTGTGCAAAGACCAGCAGTTAGAAACTCGGATGGGAAGAACACATTCAAGATTTCTCAGGTTGAAATAAATGAAGAAAGAATTCAGGCCTCAACTTGAAATATTGAAGGCTTCTACGGGCAAAATATTGAATGATGCAGAAAACATCAAAAGAAGATATTAGGAATGCACAGAGTAACTGTGCAGAGTAACTCCATTTTACCAAGCATGATATCCTTCTCCAGGGACTGGTCATTTCTGACATATGTCTGAAGTATGAGAGACCAAGTCTGATCATCCTGGATTCTAAGAAGCAATCTATCTGTACTTCTTCCAATACAGATTGGTTTGTTCTTTTGGTGGCCCTTGGTACTTTTAATATTCTCCTCCAACACCCTAACTCAAATGCATCAATTCTTCTATAGTCTTCTTTACTCATTGTCCAACTTTCACATGCAAATGATACTATTGAAAATATCATAGCTTCAGTCCAGCGCACCTGAATCCTTAAACTGACATCTTAGCTCTTGAACACTTTAAAGAAGTCTTGTGCAGCAGATTTGCCTAATGCAATACTTTGTTTGGTTTCTTGACTGCTGCTTCCATGAGTGTTGACAGTTTATCAAAGAAGAATGAAGTCCTTGACAATTCCAATCATTACTCTGTTGATTTAAAAAAAAAAAAAGTTGTTTATTGGTCCAGTGTGAGGATTTTTTTTTTCTTTACATTGAGATACAATCCAGACCGAAGGCTGTGCTCTTTAATCTTAATCAATAAATGTTTGAAGTCCTCTTTCAGCAAGCAAAGTTGTATCATCTTCATATTACAGGTTGTTAATGAGTCTTCCTCCAATCCTGATGACATGTTTTTCTTCATAGAACCCAGCTTCTCAGATTATTTGCTCAGCATACAGGTTGAAAAGGTATGGTGAAAGAATACAAACTTGTTGCACACCTTTTTTAATTTTAAACTATTTAGTGTTCCCATGTTCTGTTCGAACAACTGCCTCTTGCTCCAGGTACAGATTCCTCATGAGAACAGTTAAGTGTTCCGGAATACTCATACTTCACAATTGTATACATAGCTATAGATAAATCAAAAACAGTATACTTTGACAGCACTTTGACAAGAATCTGCTAGAGGTTCAAGCTGGACTCAGATGGAGATGTGGAATGAGGGATATCAAAACTGACATTTGATGGATCTTGGTTAAAAGCAGAGAATACCAGAAAAATGTTTACCAGTGCTTTAGTGACTACACAAAGGTTTTCCACTATGTGGATCTTGACAATTATGGACAACAGTGCAGAGAATGAGTATTCTGAAATACTTAATGGTGCTCATGAGTTATGTGCACGTAGACCAAGAGGTAGTTGTTCAATACCATGAAGTTGTTTATTGGTACTATTGTGAGGATTTTTGTTTTCTTTACATTGAGATGGAATCCAAACAGAAGAAGATTACACTGAATGGTTTAAAATCAAGAAATATTTATGTCATGGTTGTATTCTTTCACCATACTTACTCAATTTGTACACTGAGCAAATAATTTGAGAGGCTGGATTACAGGAACAAGAACATGGCATCAGGATTGGAGGAAGACTCATTATCATTCTGCAATATAATGATGATACAACTTTGCTTGCTGAAAGCTAAGAGGACTTAAGATACTTACAGATGAAGATCACAGGCCACAGCCTTTAGTTTTATGGATTACATCTCAAAATAAAGTAAACAAAAATCCTCACCTTTGGACAAATAAATTATACCATGACAAATGGATAAAAGTTCCAAATTGTCAAGCACTTGCATCCACTATGAACATTCATGGAAGCAGCAGTCAGGAAATCAAATTGCATTAGGTAAAGTTACTGCACAAGAACTCTTTGAAGTGTTCACAAGAAAAGGATGTCAGTTTGAGGACTAACGTTTGCCTGACCAAAGTCACGGTATTTTTAATAGCCTCATATGCATGTAAAAGTTGGATAATTAAGAAAAACTGTAGAC
>NW_006408531.1:33655884-33659171 GCF_000296735.1 Chrysochloris asiatica | reverse complement strand
GATCCTGGGCCAACTTCACTATTGTTGCCACGCTTGAACCCATTGATACTGCCACTTGGTCAATCCATCTCGCTGGGTTTCTTCCTCTTTTTCTCTGACCCTCCACTGTAACAAATATAATATCCTTCTCCAGTGACTGGTCACTCTTGACAATATGTCTGAAGTATGAGAGACGAATCTTGGCCATCCTGTGTCGAGGTCCTATGTCGGGTTACAACCTCGACAAGGAAGTGTGGGTGTCACGAAGAAGGGAGATCTGGAGGCGAAAGGGATAGAGAAAGAGAGAGACAAAATATGTACAAAAAAGACAGACACACAGATATGATGCAAGCTAGTAGACAGATTTGCAAACATATTGCCTAGCATTGCACAGCATTGCACACAGATCTAACTCTACCTCAGTCTTTTATCCTCTTTTTAAGGGAGAGATTTGTTACAAAGGATGGATGTAATTCACTCACAAAGGGAGGATGTGACTCTTTAGATAAGACAGGATATGGAACTGAAATGTGATTAATCATTCAAAACAGGACATAATGATTCACAGGAACAACTTTTAAAATATTTTCATAGTTTTTCTTTAACAATCTAACATTTTTATTTTTACAGAAAAAAGGTTCAATCAAGCTGTTATATATTAACTTTTAGGCTTAAATGATCTAGAGCAGCAACGTGAGGTTTCTTAAGGATACTTAACATAAAGCAAGGTTCCTGAAAGGAGCCAAGCTGTCTCTGTACACTTTGCAAACTTTTGTTTGTGAGCAAGATCTCAGGCACCGGACTTCATTTATCTATATCTAAAATGCTACATTGTTCTTAATTCTCACATTCCTATATATTTTCAGGAGGAAGGAGAGCATCTGGGTTAAACTGATTATATTCAGAGGCGGTTTAATGGGGCTGCCACTGATCAACCCAGGGTCTGCGTACGCTGTCCCCAGCAATCCTGGCCTCCAAGGAGCACTCTGGCTGCACTTCTTACAACACAGATGTATTGGTTCTTTTGGCAGCCCATGGCACTTTCAATATTCTCTTCCAACACCATAACTCAAAGCATCAATTCTTCTACGGTCTTCCTTATTCACTGTCCAGCTTTCGCATGCATATGATGTTATTGAAAATACCTCAAGCTGACATCTTTGTTTTTCAACACTTTACAAAGTTCTTGTGCAACAGATTTTCCTAATGCAATACATTGATTTCTTGACTGCTGCTTCCATGAGTGTTAATAGTTGATCCCAGAAGAATGAAGTCCTTGGCAACTTCTGTCTTTTATCCGTTGATAAGAATGTTGTTTATGGTCCGGTGAGAGGGTTTGTGTTCTCTTTACATTGAGATGTAATCCATACTGAAGGCTGTGCTCTATGATCTTCATCAGTAAATATTTTAAGTCCTCTTCAATTTCAGCAAGCAAGGTTGTATCATCTGCATATCACAGATTGTTAATGAGCCTTCCTCCAATCCTGATGACATATTTTTCTTCACAGAACCCAGCTTCTTAGATTATTTGCTCAGCATACAGATTGAATAAGGATGGTGAAAGAATACACGCTTGTTGCACACTTTCTTGATTTTAAACTAGCCAGTGTTCTCATGTTCTGTTCGCACAACTAGGTCCAGGTACAGTTTCCTCATGGCACAATCAACTGTTCAGGAATATTCATACTTTGCAATATTGTCCATAGCTTGTCATGATCCACACAATTGACAGCCTTTGTGTAGTCAATAAAGCACAGGTAAGCATCTTTCTGATATTCTCTGTTTTCAGCCAAAATCCAGCAGACATCAGCAATGATATCTCTTGTTCCACGGCCTCTTCTGAATCTGGCTTGAACCTCTGGAAGTTCTCTGTCAATGTATGCTTGCAGCTGTTTCTGTATTACCTTTACTCTCATGTAAAACTTTACTCTCATGGAGTATCAAAGACATTGTCCAATGATTTCTGCTTTCAATTGGGTCACCTCTCCTTGGAATGGGCACAAATACGGATCTCTTCCAATCAGCTGGCCAGATAGTTGTCTTCCAAATTTCTTTGCAGAGATGAGTGAGTGCCTCCTGTGCTGCCTCACTTTCTTGAAAGATTTCCATTTTTATTCCATCAATTCCTGGTGCCTTGTTCTTGCCAATTCCTTCAATGCACCTTGGATTTCCTCCTTCAGTATCATTGGCTCTTTATCATATGCTACCTCTTGAAATGGTTGAACATCAACTATTTCCTTTTGGTATGGTGACTCTGTATATTTCTTCCATCTTCTTTTGATGCTTTCTGCATCATTCAATAATTTACCAAGAGAATCTTTCAATAACGAAAGTCGAAGCTTGATTTTTTTCTTCATTTCCCCCAGTTTGAGAAATGCTGAGCATTGTCTTCCTTTTTGGATTTCTGACTCCAGATCTTTGCACATTTTTTGGTAATATTTGGCTTTATCTTCTCGAACTGACCTTTGAAATTTTCTATTCAGCTCTTGTATCTCCTCATTTCTTGCATTTGCTTTAGTATCCCTACACTGGAGCTCAAGTATCAGCGTCTCTTCTGACATCCATTTTGTTCTTTTTCTTCTTTCTTATCTTCTTAATGAATTTTGCTTTCTTCATGTACCATGTTCTTGATGTCATCCCACAACTCTTCTGGTCTTCAGTTTTTGTGTTTAATGTATCAAATCTGTTCTTCAGATGATCTCTAAATTCAGGTGGGTATATTCCAGGTCATATATTGGCTCTCGTGGACTTGTTTTCATTTTCTTCAACTTCAATTTGAATTTGCATATGAGTAATTGATGTTCTATTCCACAGTCTGCCACTGGCCTTGTTTTAACTGATGATATGGAGCTTTTCCATCATCTCTTTCCACAGATGTAGTCAATTTGATTTCTGCGTATTCTATCTGACGAGGTCCATGTGTATACTTGTCTCTTATGCTTTCTATAGAAGGCATTTGAAATGAACAAATCATTGATTTTGCAGAAATCTGTCATGCTATCTCCAGCATCATTTCTATCACCAAGGCTGTATTTTCCAAGTACTGATCCTTCCTCTTTGCTCCCAACCTTTGTATTCCAATCAGCAGTAATAATCAATACATCTTGATGACGTGTTTGATCAATTTCAGATTGAAGAAGTTGGTAGAATTATTCTATTTCATCCTCACTGGCATTAATGGTTGGTGCATAAATTTGAATAATAGTGGTATTAACTGGGCTTCTCTGTAGGCGTATGGATATTATCCTATCACAGACAACGTTATACCACATGACTGATCTGTATCTGTTCTTTTTGACAATGAATGC
>NW_006408531.1:33615429-33655659 GCF_000296735.1 Chrysochloris asiatica | reverse complement strand
TGAGTGCCTTCCAACCTGAGGGGCTCATTTTCCAGCACTATATCTGACAGTGTTTCTCTGCTATTCATAAGGTTTTCAGTGACTAAATATTCAGAAGCAGTTCGTTATTCCTTGTTCCTAATCTGTCTTAGTCTGGAAGCTTATCTGAAACCTGTCCACCATGGGTGACCCTGCTGGTATTTAAAATACCAATGGCATAGTTTACAGAATCAAAGCAACTCAGAAGCCACCACAGTACAACAAACTGACAGATGAGTGGTGTGTTCCTCCTGATAGCATATCCAACACGTGTGAGACAAAGTAGCTCCAGCCTCACTTCTAAGAAGCACTCTGACTGCATTTCCAAAATGACAGATTTGGTAGTTCTTCTGGTAACCTATAGTATATTCAATATTCTTGACAAACACCATAATTCAAAAACATTAATTCTTCTTCACTCTTCCTTAGTCCTCAAACTGACATCTTTGCTTTAAAAAACTTTAAAGTATCTTATGCAGCAGATTTTCCTAATGCAATACATCTTTTGATTTCTGGAATGTTTCTTCCATAAACTTTGATTGTGGATCCAAGTAAAATGAAATCCTTAACAACTATAATATTTTCCTATTTATCTTGAAGTTGCTTATTCGTCCTGTTGTGAGTATTTTTGTTTTCTTTACATTGAGATGGAAGCCATACTTCATCAATGTTTCTAAATCTCTTCACTTTTAGTAAGAAATCTGTGTAATTTGCATATTAAAGGTTGTTAATGAGTCTTTCTCCTATCCTTATGCAATGGAATTCTTGATACAGTTCAACTTCTCAGATTATTTTCTTAGAATACAGAATAAATGAATATGGTGAAAGGATACACCCCATTGCATACCTATCCTGATTTTAAACCATGCAAAACCCTTGTTCTGTTTGAATGAATGTCTCTTGGTCTATGTCCAGATTCCACATGAGCATATTTAAGGGTTCTGGATTTCTCATTTTTTTGAAATGTTATCCATTGTTTGATATGATCTATAAATTAATATGTATTTGCATATGAAATAAAACATCTTTCTGATATTCTCTACTTTTAGCCAAGACCTACCAGAAATCAGAAATGACATCCCTCCTTCCAAGAACAATAGAAAGGTAGGTGTCTTACTTATCTGGCACAGCTATAACAGAAATACCACAGTGGATGACTTTAACAAATTGAAATTTAGTGTTTCACAGTTTTGCTGTTGTTGTTAGGTGCCATTGAGTCAGTACTAATTGATAGCAACCTTATGCAAAACAGAATAAAATACTGCCCAGTCCTGCACCTACCTCACAAATGTTATTATGTTTGAGTGCCACTGTGCTAATCCTTCTTGCTGTGTATCTCCTAGTGAAATCTGAATTCAGAACTCTGGATCTGGGAAAAGGTCCATGCTTCCTTTCAGTATCTGCCGAACTAGCATTCCTTTAAGTTCTCATTGCATCCATCTTTTCTTGTATCTTGGAGCTTCATAGTATAGGGAGTCTAGGTACAAAGGATACCATCCACTAGTGAATATTCTTTCTTGGTAGTAATAGGTCTTCCTGAGTTCTGCTTGCCTCTTTAACCTTCCTTATATTTCAACAGAGATTAACTAAAAATGCACCCTAATTGTGTAGCTTGCCTCTGGCCTCATTAACATCAAAAACATGAAAACTTACAACCCATAGGATAATAAATCAGATCAGGGCTGACCACACTATGAGAGAAGTAATTACATTCTATTAGATCTCATCATGAGAGATTGTTGTTGTTGTTGGGATTTTATTGAGTCAGTTCCAACTCATAGCAACCCTATGTACATCAACTGATGGAAACACTGGAGGATCTCACTCATCTATGCCAAGGAATTTGGAAGACATGATATTTTCAAGCACCTTGTATGCATGTGATACAAGACCTAGCAGTGTTTTGTTCTATTGTGTGTATGTTCGCTATGAGTTCAAACTGACTTGACAGCTCCAAACAACAATGTTGTTGTTGTTGTTAAGTGCCGTCGAGTCGGTTCCGACCCATAGCGACCCTGAATAGGGTTTCCGAGGCTGTAAATCTTTACGGGAGCAGATCGCCTCATCTTTCTCCCGCGGAGCAGCTGGTAGTTTCGAACTGCTGACCTTCCGGATCGCAGCCCGATTCGTAACCACTACGCTACCAGAGCTCCAAACAACAATAATGCATTAAAATAACAATAATAAACCTAGTACGTGTGAATCTGAATGTAAATAGCATATTTTATGAAAAATAGTTCTATTGTCAATACCCCCACAAAACATTAATGAAATAAGAGGCATTGCTTTACATTTTTGCAAATCTCTTTAATATCTTACTTAATAGAAGACAACTGTATATTTATTCAGATTTGCTTCTCATTCACTTTGATGCAACCTACAATTTTGGTTGAAGTACATGACAGCAATTTAGCCTCACACAGACTTGTGGCTGAAAAAGGAGGATTTCTTTGACCCCTAAAAGTTGCCTGAATCACCCCCAGGACTACTCTGACCGCACTTGAGAACCGCTGCTTTAAAGTAACACTGCATCTTTCATTTCCTTCTATGGTTGAGCTGTGAATTCCCTGATTAATGACTCTAGGTAAGGAAGTGGGCTGTTCTCCATAACATATTTAATAGGGCAGAAAACCCCCAGGGATGGACTTTGATTGTCCAGTGCACCCTTCAGACTGGTGGGTAAATCTGCATAATTCTGGAATGTCACAAGTTTATTTTGCACAGAGCTAAAGACATACTTTTTCAATGAACATTTATTAAAAATTTTAAATAAAAAGTCAAAATGTTTATCTCTATCTGCCTGACTGCTAGGCTGTCTCATCTGGTTCTGAACGCAAGAGAAGACATGAATGTTATTTACTGACCCCCATAAGTATCAGCAAACAGAAGGCCATATGCTGAGCTATCCAAATCCATATTGCATTGAAATATGATGTCAGATACCAAGAAAGCAAATTCAGAAGCTTTCTCATTGAGGTGTTAAGTAACATTACAATTTTGAGTAATGTGTATAACTATGTGTATCAATTATATAAAATATAAGTAAATAAATTATTTTAAAATAAACTTAAAAGAATATTCCTGTCCAAGCAGACAACTTTGAATAGTTTGGATTTATAAATTAACAGGACTAGTTGAAATAGTAAATATCAATAGCAAGTAGTAGTTGAAATAGGATAATGAAAGATCACCTCCCCTGATTGGATTCTTAATACACATATGAAATACAAAATACTATTTTAGTGACACATTTAATAAATTAAAATAAGACAGAAAAGTATCCCAACAAAAATGCCTGGCATTTTGAAACTGGGTGACATGCAAAATAAATCACGTAAAAAAATATACCAGTCTACCAGCTTTCTGGGGTTCCATCCTGACACATGGCAAACCCATGTGTGTCAAAGCAGAACTGTGCTTCACAGGATTTTCAATGGCTGATTTTTAGAATTAGATTGCCAGATCTTTCTGGTGGACTCCAACCTCTAACTTTTCTGTTAGCAGTAAAGCATACAAACCTATTGTACTACTCAAGGTAGAAATTATATGTACAGTTATTGTCTTTTGGCAATCAAAAATATGATAAAGCATTTATCTCTGTCATGAAATACAATTTTATTGGCATATCTCAAAATTAATAATAAAAAGTCATTGGTTTATAGTATCCCATCCAAACTTGGTGTGGAGACCCGGTGTGGCTCTATAGGACAAGCCCTTGAACTCTAATCACAAGATCAGAGATTCAAACCCACCCACCAATCCTTGGACACCTATACAAGGTCCTTAGAAGTCGGAACTGACAATGGCACTGAACAACAACAACATAACATCCAGACTTAGTCTAATTAATTTGTGTTAAAAATCAACCCCTTTTCTCACTTAAGAATGAATTATAGTTAGGGAGGGGAAGCTGGAGCACAGGGTAGGGAATAGGCACAAGATAGTGGAACACAGGGTATGGAATAGACACAGTATAATTTGGTGCTGGGGGGGAGGGCAATATACTAGAAGGGGGAGGGGAAAGGAAATATAAGATCGGAGAATAGCTAGGCAAGTTTACATGGGCTATATGGGACAGAGGTAAGTAATGATCTGAGAACAAACGTGGAACAACAGGCCTCATGGATACAAAGATTGAGGCATGGTTTGAATGAGTAAAAGTGGGGAAATGATGTTAAGATGCTTGGCTGTCTTTTGAATCTTGGTTTCCCTTGCCTACTATTGTAAAATAGACACTTGAAGAGTAGAGAGAGGAATAGCCAGAAATATCACCAGAGAAAACTTGTAAATCTGTAATCAGCCTATAATTGTTTGGAATAACTAAAATGTGGCTAGAACTTGCCCAGTGAAGGAGGCTCCCTGCAGAGCCTTTGCACTGCACAAGACCATAGGTGGAATCCTAATCATCATCCAGAATCTTCTGAAGTGGGGCATTCGCACATGAAAATACAAGCAGACAAGTCTGGAACTGCTAGAAGAACAGAAGATACTTCTTGAAAAAACAGAGAAAAAACAACAGAAGTCCAATTAACTACTACAAGAACAAGCAAGTCATTCCCCAGGGAGCCATCAAGGCAAGTGGTCAGGTCCCCTCAAGGCAAACCCCCTTCTAAGACTGACACTCAAATGGAACACACTAACAGGCATATGGTCCTGCTGCTAACTACGTTGGTCACCAATCAGGGGAAGAGGGGGGAAAAACAGCAATGAAGTTGTGAACTAAGTCCAACCACATTTAATAAACTCCTGTTAACCTGTATTGAGACCTGGTTAACCAGCAGTATGATGAGACCTGGGGACTCTTGGGCCCAAAAGCTGGGACATGGCCCCAGAGGACTAGAATGGAGTGTGAAGCATCCAGCTGATATAGTGAGGGAGGATGCACAAGAACACCCACACTTGCAGATAGTACCCATTTGACTTGGCATCAATGGCTGGATGATCAGAACATGACAAGAGTAAAAAGAAGAGGGGGAAAAAAAAGGAGTAACCCACTATAAGTGGATAATCTTGACCTATGCTTGTGGATGCAGTATGACAAAGGAGTGGACAAATCTCTATAGTGAAGATTATCTTTACCCCCTGGAGCCATCAAGAGAGAAAAATGAAGTGTGAGACCCTGTCTGGAAAGGCGGTGACACTAGGGATGGAGGCAAAGGCAAGGATGTGGACAGAAGGAGTGGATGGGGACTCTGGACTCAGGGAGGAAGAAGGGTTGTGTGCTGGCGTCCAGTGGGGGCAGGTGTGTGGGGTGTACCCTTTGGATGTTTGATGATGAATGCAGGGGATTGTGATCATTGCAATGAAACAAAGTATGATAGGATGAATGTAAAGATAATGTTCGCCCATGTAAACTAACACATAATCCACAATAAACACTTTAAATAAATAAATAAATAGATAAATAAATAAAAGAAAAAAAAAAAACAATGAATTATAGTTAGAAATTTCTCAACCCATGGAAGTAAGATTTCTTATGTAAGAAGTGTGGGAGCAAAAACCATTAAATTAGACTATAGAACTCTTTAGAAAAGGGGTTGTGTTGTATAAGAAAATAGTGAGATTGTGAAATTCAAGTTAGTGTTTTAAATATTTAGAATGTTTTCCACTTGAATGAATGTCTCAGAGTTCCCTTAATACATGCTTTCCTATTAGCTTTATCATTATTCTTTACAGATCTTTTCTAAAGACTCTCTCACATGCTTCTTAAATTGTTGTGACTAGTCCTGATCCCATTTTTCTACTATTAATCATAGTTGTCAGACCAGATATCTTTGCTTTTTTATTACGACTGGCATTGAAGTGAGCTGTTTATGGCACTCAGTTAGGATGCAAAATGTAAAGCAGTGCCAAACTCAAGATATATTGAGTCTGAGTCTAACTTAGAGTTAGGTTCCTTTTCTTCTACTTATAATTAAATATTGGCAGTTCTGATATCATATATCTACTAATCTTCCTATTCTACACTTGTTGTTTATTGTTGCTAAGTGCTGTCCTTGATGCTGACCCATAGCGACCCTTTATAGGGTTTCCGAGGAGTAGCTGGTGAGCTTGAACCACTTGCAGTTCAAAAGGCTTTGCAGTCTGGTGCATTAACCCACAGTGCCACACCAGTACTCCATTCTACACTTACGATTAGGCAATTTTATCCACATCTATGAATTCATACGCACCTGTAAACTCATGACATACACATTATATACATAGCTCTAACTCATATTCTGATACCTGGTGTGGTTCTGGAGGATCAGCACTGGATTGTGAACCACAAGGTCAGCAGTTCAAATCTAGCAGCTGCTCCTTGGAAACTTTATACCGGTTGCTTTGAGTCAGAACCATCTTGAACTTTACAACAACAAAACTGATATTCAAGCTCAACAACATTCTCTGGATGTCTACTTAGATCAATCATTTCACACTTAATTTGTCTATGACCAACTCAACTTCTCTTCCATAGCTTGTCCTTTTCTAATCAGTAACTCAAGTTAGGAATCAACTAGTCATATTTAACACAGACCTCTCTTTGACCCCTCTTGTATCATCCAAAATGGTCTTTTTAAAATCTATCCATATACTTTCCCCAATTCTGCCACTTTTCTACTTTAATCACAGTTGAATCATCCAGTCATTTATATTATATTATACTATCTTCAATATAGTCTCCCCTGTCCATTATTTCCCCCCTCTTTTTCATAATCCACACTGAAGTTAGACTTCTTTGTCTTATTTTTTAATTATTACCTGGCATTCTTTTTAAAAATTACTCTGGCTGCCATATGAAAGATGAACTAGAAAAGGACTCTAAAGGTAAGATGACTTGTTAAAAGTTTTGATAATAGTTCAAGGAAGATAAGATGAAGTGCTAGAAAAGGCTAACAAAATACAGGTTAATTTAAACGAAGTTTAAGAAAATGAAATGAGAGCACATAGTAACTGACTGGAGAGTACTGACATGGAAAGGTTACAGAATTTTTTGATTTTTAAATTGAGTGTCTTGCACATGATCACACAGTTTAAAAATTATAAAGTCATAATTTGCATTCCAAAGTACAAAATTCCCAAACAGTATGTTTTAGGTTCTTACATTTTACAACGTAAATGTGTGAAAGTCTGTCTTTAAAATGTCTTCCACAATCTTAAATCCATTCCATTTTAGATTTTCCATCAATTTAAATCAAACCCTTCTATTCCCTAAGTACCCATCAATTCTGTAAATCACAGTGTTTCTTCCTCCTAACAGCTCTTGAATCTGCTCTTATTTTTTATTCCAATTGCCACTGTCTTAATTCAGTTGCTCATTATTTTCCAAGTGCATATGTTTTCCTCCCTCAATGTATTTTCCACATTGCTGTTAGAACATATTTTTATTAACTCTATTGTTTGAGATCCTTGAATAGTCACACACAGCCACCAGCATTTTAAAATTCCATAACAGAACATACATATAGGATCCTTTTTGTTTCTCTTGCTCTTTCTCCTAGAAAATTTACATCTTCTCAATGCAGCCAACTGTAAATTCTGCGTCTGCCAAACTAGTCATATTTAACACAGCCCTCTTTTTGACCCCTCTTGAATCATCCAAAATTGTCTTTTTCAAATCCATCCATATACTTGCACCTCTTCTGCCATTTCTCTACTTTAATCACACCTGAATCATCCAGTCATATTATATTATATTATACTTATTCAATATAGTCTCCCCTGTCCATTATTTACCCCCTCTTTTTCATAATCCACACTGAAGTTAGACATGTTTGTCTTCTCTTTTAATTATTACCAGGCATTATTTTTAAAAATTACTCTGGCTGCCTTATGAAGGATGAACTAGAAAGATGTAGATAAAGGGGAGGTAACAGCATTCTCAGGTGAAGGAAAGCTAAAAGAAATTGTTGCTATAGGTCAATCTTTAAAGACTGGATTAACGTAGTTCTTTAAAGGGAAAGGAAATAATAAAAGAAGCAGTCGTGGATCATCAGAAAAGGAAACCTGAACAATGAAAACAGCACAAGTATATGTCTTCACCATTTATTGTTGTTAAGTACCATGGAGTCAATTCTGACTCATAGCGACCCTGGACAGGGTTTCCGAGGAGCAGCTTGTGGGTTTGAACCACAGGTCTTTGGGTCCACAGTTCAATACTTATCCTACAGTGCCACACCAGGAGTCCGGGTTTCCACAATGGACTATCCTTTTCCTCATGAGTTTTATACATTTTAGTTGGTGGTTAGGGCAGAAATTACCAATAAACAACAACATGATGAGTGGAGAATACAATGAAGTTATCAAGGATTTCATTTTACTTGGGTCCACAATCAACACCCACGAAATCAAATGACGTATTACATTAACCAAATCAATTGCAAAATATGAGGCATGTCAGCTGCAAATGACCTTTTTAAAATGTTAAAAGGTAAATATGTCACCTTGAGGATTAAGGTGCTTCTGCCCCAAGTCATGTTATTCTCTAATCATCTCATATGAACATAAAAGCTCAACAGTGAAGAAGAAAGACTGAAGAAGGATCGATGCATTTAAATTAAGATGTTGGTGAAGAGCATTGAATATATCATGGACTGCCAGAAGAACCAATAAATGTGCTCCTTAGAAGTAAGGATGGCAGTGCATGCCTCACATATTTGGTTTTGTTATCAGGAGGGATCTATCACTGGAGAAGGATTGAATGCTTGGTAAAGTGGAGAGTCAATAATGGAAGAGGAAGACTGCCAGTGAGATAGACTGGCAAAGAGGCTGCAACCATGGATTCAAACATAGTAATGACTGTGAGGCTGGCACAGGACCAAAGAGGTTTTTGTTCTGTTGCATATAGGGTTCTGTTGCATATAGGGTTGCTATGAGTTGAACTGACTTGACAACACCTAACAATAGCAACATATATTAAATGATCATTGGTAAATGTGAAGGTTCACAACAATCCCTGTTACATTCTCAGACAGTATGAAATGGCTTCAAAAAGTTTGTAGAGAAATGGAATTAAAGATAACCAAATTTTTCCATTAAATTTAACGAGTTAAAGCCCACTTGTTTAAAGTACATATTGTATTCCTAAAAAATTATGGGCTCAGTATATTTTGCTAACTGGACAAAATAAAAGCAGAAACAGTTTTTTATATTTGTTATCCTTTTTAAAAAAAAAAAAAAAGACATAATAAAATGAATATACAATAACCAAAAAGGGATGTATGGAAATAAAAACCAAAATAGTGAGGGGAAAAAAGTGAATTTCTGAGCTAGTTGTTAATAATAACAGATTTTTCACTTGAGAGTTTTAATCCTTAAATATCATCAAGGAATAATTTGTGAAATGTTTCATAAACTTTGACTGACACTTAGTAACTAACTATCCTTTTGCTTCACTAATGATTAATCACAGGACTCTCTCTCGGGTAAAATATTTATTATGTAACCACTGAAAAGAGTGCCTGTTGGCAATTGTTTTACAATTACGATTAAGGGTTTTGAACCATAGTACTTAATTTGTGTTATAAAGAATCACTATTATTACATATGCTATTATAATTAAACTTAAAAAATGTTTAAAATCAGTAAAAATATAGACAGCATATTTTGTTCTAATATACTAACTTCCTTCTTAAAGATGCCCAAAATACGTATGTCACTTAGTTATATGTAAATACAATCATCAGCAGACAGGAAACAGATAACCTTGAATGAATACTGAATAAACTGTTCCTGAGAGGGCACATAAAGTATAAGTGAGGTGACTTTAATAGATGTTTGTTCTTTTAATGTTAAGGGATCTATTGTAGAATCCAAATTTGTAGTTATATCAGATCTTTAATGTTGATTTCTCCTAAAGTTAAATAAAACTCTATGAAAATCATGTCTTTAAATGGGTATTTAAAATATTTCAATTACCTACTCTGTATTAGAGTCATAAACTGGCAGTACGCCTGGTTTACTTACTATCCATTTAAGTGTTTTTCTGTTTCTGTCAAAACCATTTTGCTTCTTCTCACAGGATGCTTTATTCTTCCAACTTGGAATGAAATGTAGGCTTTTTGTTTGGTTTTATTTTTATTTAAATTGGACTCCAATTTCAATTGTTCCTAATTTATACACAGACACACTCATATACACTATGACAGATTTGTCATTGGTAAGGTAATGTCTGTTAGAATTTATTAGACTTCATATTTAGATATTCTAATTCCTTTCCCTTGTCCATCTTCTGCTCATCACAACAATTTCTGTGTTAGTTATCTGAAGCTATACAATGATATACTTTCCTCTATTTTTCCTTAATTTAAAAAAGATCATTGTAATCAGACTGAAAAATCCTTTAAGCCAATACTGGCTTACTCTATAGGTTTCTAGAGCCCTGGGTGTGGTGTTGCATGATAAGCACTATACTGCTAACCACAGGATCTGGGGTTCAAGCCTACCAGTCACTCCTTGGAAACCCTATACAGGCTCACTATGAGTTGGAATCAACTTGATGACACTTAACAACAACAGCATCAATTATAAGTTTCTAAACAATAAAGAGATAAAGGAATAAATCACCTATTCCCTCCAGCTTTCTAAGACAAAAATAACAGATACGCACTGCCTAATATATGATAATTTAAACTTAACATGTAAAATAGTAAGGATCTTAGTGGCACCATTGAGTTGCGTAGCTGGAATGCTGGAAACAATGCCACCAGCATTTCAAATTCAGCAGGGTCACCTATGGTGGATAGGTTTCAGTGGAGCCTCTAGTCTAAGACAAATGAAGAAAAGGCAATATACTTCTAAAAAAATTGGTCAATGAATAGCAGTGAAATACTGTGTGAAATGCTACCTACCCAAAGACAAATACCTCTGGTGGGAAGGCATACAAAATATGACTGGGGAAGAGTTGATTCCTCAAAGAAGAACAACCTGAATGACAGGAATGCAGTAAAGCTTTTGGAACATTAATTCACTGATGTGGCAGGACTCAAAATGATGAGAAACAAATTCAAATACAATTAGTGATTGGAACATGGAATGTGAAATGTACAAAGTATGGCTAGGAAAATTGGAAATCGTCTAAAATGTGAAATAGAAAACTTAAAGATTTATATCCTAGTTATCAATAAGCTGAATTGGATAGTTTGAGCTGGACAATCGTATGTCTACTATGCCAGGAATGAGAAATAGAATAAAAATGATGTTGACTTCACACTTTACCAAAGAAGACATTCGGGCATCCAACAAACATATGAAGAAATGTTCATGATTACTAGCCATTAAAGAGATGCAAATCAAAACAACAATGAGATAGCTGGGGACTTTAGACCTAGAGAGGGAGAGGAGCTGTGTGCTGATGACCAGGGGGCAGGCTTGCAGGGTATACCCTTCCGTTGGTTGATGATGCATGGAGGGGATTGTAACCATGGCAATGAAACGATAAGGATGAATGTAAAACTAACGTTCTCCAATAGGATGAATGTGAAACTACATAGAATGAATGTAAAACTAATGGTCACCATGTAAACTATCACATAATTCACAATAATATATTTTTAAAAGAAAAAATATTTTAAATATTTTAAAAAGAAAAAATGAGCTATCATCTCATACCAGTAATAACAGCTAAGTTCAAAAATGAAGAGGATAATAAATGCTGATGAGAATGTGGAGGGACTGGGATCCTACATTGCTGGTGGAAGGCAAAATGGTCCGACCACTCTGGAAAACAGCATGGCACTTCCTCAGAAAGTTGGAAACAGAAATACAATATGATCCAGCAATTCCTCTGCTTGATATATATCCACAAGAAATATAAGGCATAGCACGAGGAGATCTATGCTCACCAATGTTCATAGCAGCACTATTCACCATAGCCAAAAATTGGAGACTGCCTAAGTGCCCATCAATGGAAGAATGGATAAACAAACTTCGGTACATAAACACAATGGAATATTATGCTACTTTGAAAAGTAACAAGGAAGCTGCAAGAATGAACCTTGAGGACATTATGCTGAATGAAATTAGTCAGTCACAAAAGGACAGATACTGTATAAGACCATTATTGTAAAAGCCTAAGAAAATATATCCATACTAAAATAGGAAAAAAAAAAAATCTTTGTTGGTTACTGGTGGGAGTGGAGTGGGGGATTTTGGGGGAGGTGGAGAAAGGCAGTGGTGGAGTACAGGGTAGGGGCAGACACGTCATAGTTCAGGTGTTAGTGAGGGCAGTACACAAGAAGAGGGATGGGTGGAAGAAAAAGGTAGATAGGGGAACACTGGTTTGCATGGGCTAAATGGAACAGAGGTAAGTAGTGATGATCCATGCCCAGCCTTGAAACAACAGGGCTCTGTGATACAGAGATCAAGGCATAGTTTGAAGAGGGAAAATACTATTAAGATGCTTGACTGTCTTATGTATATTGGTTTCCCTTGCCTAGTATTGTAAAATGGACACTTGAGTTGGATAGAAAGGAATGTTGGGAAACATGATTACGGAAATCTTGTAAACCCATCTTTAGCCTACAATTGATTGGAATACCTAAAAGGGGTTCTCGAACTTGCCCAGTGAACTAGGCCTACTGCAGAGCCTTTGCAGTATATAGGACCTTAGGAGGAATCATGAGTCCCATCCAGAACCTTATGAGGTGGGACATTCCCACTAGAAAGGACAAGTAGACCAGCCTGGAACAGCTAGATCGACAGAAGATACATCTTCAAAGAAAGATCATCAGGTAAAACCCAAAATAAAATGTCAACATGACTGGCTACTACAAGAACAAACAAGCTGTTCATCAGCAAGCGATCAAAGCAAGCAATCAAGTTCCTTCAGGACGAACTCCCCTCTAAGACTGAAACTCAAAGGGAATGCATGAACAAGTATATAAGCTTGCTGGTGTCCATGTTGGTCTACTGGTGAGTGGAAGAGGGGGAAAAGCAGCCATGAAGAATTGGGCTGAGTTTAACCATGTTCCATAGATTCCTTTTGACCTAGAGATGAGAGAAGAGGAAGGGCTGGTTGGTCCAAAGTGTGGTGAGACCTGGGGATTCCTGAGCCCATGGACAAGAACATAGCCACAGAGGGCTAGAGCTGAGAGTCCAGCATCCAGCTGATAATGAAGTGAGAGAAAGCACACAAGAACACACAAAGTTGCAGATAGTATCCATTTGACCTAGCCTCAATGGCTTGATAATCAGAACTTGATTAGAGGAAGATTTAAAAAAAAGAGGAACAAAAGCAATTTTTGATAAAGGAAATGAGGGTAAATTGCCACAATTTGATGAACCTGATCTATACTCATGGAGGTTGTTGTTGTTAAGTGCCATCAAGTTGGTTCCGACCCATAGTGACCCTGTATAGGGTTTCTGAGGAGCAGCTGGTGAGCTTGAACCACCGACCTTGCAGTACAAATGGCTTTGCAGTCTGGCGCATTAACCCACAGCGCCACATCAGGACTCCTATATTAAATACCAACAGAGAGGGAAGGAGTCTTGACATCAAGTAACAAAGGTATCCCCTCTCTACACAGGGTAGATAGGGATGAACAACTCAGATATTGGCTATCTAAAATGAGGGGGCAATAAAGGTACGAAGTGACTGGCTTACAAGGTTTCAAGTGGGGGTTTAGTTTATTAGTGTATGGGGAAGAAAGAGTCACCACTAAATAGTTTTTATCTTGTCTAGATGGGTCTGGTAAAATGAGATGGGGATAAGATTCTTGTGATACAATAGTGAGTAATTGTTATCATGACTACTTGCGACTGTCACAATTGTAAAGGTAGAAGTTTGTAACAAAATCAGGGGAGTAGTTAATCTTACAGTCCAGAAACAAAGGACCCTAGGACATTCAAGGGAGAAGAGCACAAACGGAATGCAAGACCTTATCCAGAGAAGCAGCGATACCAGAGATGGAGTCAGAAATGGGAACATGAAGAGAGGGAGCAGCTGAGGACTCCATATTCATGGGAAGAGAGGCACTAAGAGATGGTGGTCAAGAGGCAGACTTGCAGAATGTGACCTTCGGTGGTGTAAAGTATTATATGTGCCTGAGTGTTTAAAAAAAAGAGCTAAAGTGAATAGAGAGAAATACTGTTAACTGACGGTACATGGAGGGGATTATAATCATTGTAATGAAACAGGTGTATGATTTGTTGAATGTAAAACTTATGAACTGTCCTGTAAACTTTCACTCAATCCACAATAAAAACCTTAAAGAAAAATGATGTTGATTTTATTATCAAAAAGAGTATTTCAAGATCTACCCTGAAGTACACCACTAAGACAAGACAACATCCATATGCCAAAAATACGTATATTATGATTATTGTTTTAATTTACCCACTAATCACTAATACCAAAGATGACAAATTTGAATATTTTTACCTACTTCTGAAGTCTGAAATTTATTAAATATGCAATTAAGATACATTAATAATTACTAGCGATCAGAATTTAAAAGTTGGACATAAAGAACAAGGATTGTTAGTTGAAAAGATATGGCCTTCATGAGAGAAAGGCATCAGAGATCACGTGATAGAATTTTGCAAGATCAACAAATTACTTATTACAGGTTGCTTTTTTCAGCAACATACACAGTGATTCTACACTTGGTGTAAGGAGCTCTGGCAGGGTAGTGGTTACAAATCGGGCTGCTAACCGCAAGGTCAACAGTTCAAAACTACCAGCTGTTCTGTGAGAGAAAGATGAGGTTTTCTGCTCCTGTAAAGATTTACAGCCTTGGAAACCCTGTACAGGATCGCAATGAGTCGGAACCGACTCCATGGCACATAACCAAGCAGCCAACTACACTTGGTGAGGCACTATAAGTTAATGTGCCAGACTGCAAAGTCATTTGAACCAGAAGGTCAGTGGTTCAAGCTCACCAGTAGCTCCTTGGAAACTGCACAGTGTCGCTATGGGTTGGAACTGATTCAACAGCACTTAACAACAACAACAACAATACACTTGGACTACAACAGATTGAATGCACAGGAATCAAATCAACTATGTCTATACAGAGAGATGCTGGAGAAGCTCAATATCATTCATCAGAACAAAGTCAGGGACTAATAGCAGAACTGACTATAGATTAATTGCTCATATGTAAATTCAAGTTAAGCTTCGGAAAATTGCAATAAGTTCCAGAGAGCTAAAGTATGACCTTAAGTACATTCCACCTGTATTTAGAAAATAGATTTGATACATTGCACACTAATGACCTAGATAGACAAGTTATGAGGTGACATCAAGGACATCATATATGAAGAATGTTGTTATTGTTGTTAAGTGTCATTGAGTCTGTTTTGTCTCATGTTGACACTAGATAGGGTTTCCAAGGAGTGGCTGTGGATTTGAACAACTGATCTTTGGGGTAGCAGTCCAGTGTTTATCCTATAGCACCATACCAGGACTCCACATGAAATGTTACAGGTAGTGCTCTGACAGGAATGACATTAGAAGGTCCTGGATAGAGTGGGAGAAAAATGCAGAACAAAACTCAAAGTCATAAAAAAAAAAAAACATGCTACTAGTCTGATAGATACTTTGGGGAGAACTCCAGACTGGTCCTATATCACCCTTCAGACCTAGAACCCCAATGACTCAGTTTTCAGCCAAGCAATAAACAGATCTATATGGTGAACAGGAACTCCTAGTGTGGTGCTGTAGGATCAGAACTGGACTACAAACCACAAGGTGGGCAGTTCAAACCCAGCAGCTTCCTTGTGGAACTCCTATGCAGGGTTATTATGAGTCAGACCCAACTTGATGGCATTTAACAACAACAACATATGGTGAACAATAGCACCAAAGAGAGACACACTCCTTTGAGCAATGAACTATTTGATATCAAAAGGGCAGCATTTGCCCAAGTACAAAACTCAGAAGGCAGGAAGGGTAGAGAAGGAATAAGAAATGGAAAAGGAAAGCACAGGGTAGAAGTGGAATGAATGGTAATCACAGTCAATGACATGAAACAAAATAAATTATGAACCGTTGAATAGAAAACTGATTTGCTTTGTAAACCTTCACCCAATTCACAATACAATTTTAAAAAGAAAGAAAAGATCATGAAAAACAGAACAAACAACAGAAAACACAAAATGGTTGCAGCAAGGAAACTGACATAAATCCAAGCTGCATTCAGAACAGGACGTGGAAGAAGGGATATCATTGATGTTGTCAGATGGATCTTGGCTGAAAACAGAGGATACCAGAAATTATTTACCTGTGTCTTATTGATTTTACTGGCTTTTACCATGTGGATCACACCAGATTTGGGATAATATATAAAAAAATGAGAATTCCTGAACTAACGCTCAATTTTTCTCATGTGGAAACTCTACATAGATTAAGAGGCAGTCCTTGGAACAGAACAAGGGTATACTGTATGACATAAGATTAGAAATGATGTGTGTTAGAGTTGAATTCTTTCACCATATTTGTTCAACCTGTCTGTAAATAGCCCCAAAACGTGAATATATGAAAAATAATGCAGCATCATGATTGGAGAAAGATTCATTATTAACTCGTGATATGCAAATGACAGAACCTTGTTTGCTGAAAGTAAAAAGCTCTTGAAGCAATCACTGATGAAGATCAAAGATTACAGCTTTCAGTATGGATTACATCTTAATGCAAAGAAAATAAAAATCCCCAGAACTGGACCAATAAGTAGATCATGATAAACAGAGACAATAATGAAATTGTCAAGGATGTCATTCTACTTGGATCCAAAATCAATGCCTATGGAATTTGTTGTTTTTCGGTGCCATTTAGTCAGTACCTACTCATAGTGACCCTGTGCACAACAGAAAAAACACTGCCCAGCTATGCACCAACATTACAATCATTACTACATTGGAGCCCACTGCTGCTGCCAATGTGCCAATCCATCTCTTTGGAGTCTTCTTTTTCTCCAAACTTCCACTTTATCAAGCATGATATCCTTCTTCAGTGACTGATGCCTCTTGATAATATGTCTGAAGTATGAGAGACGAAGTCCGACCATCCTGGCTTCCAAGGAGCATTCTGGATGTACTTCTTCCAATAGAGATTGGTTTGTTCTTTTGACCATCCATGGTACTTTTAATATTTTCCTCCAACATCACAACTCAAACGCATCAATTCTGCAGTCTTACTTATTCATTGTCCAAATTTCACATGTACATGAGGTTATTGAAAATGCCATGGCCTGTGTCAAGTGCACCTTAGTCCTCAAACTGACATCTTTGCAACTGAACATTTTAAAGAGGTCTTGTGGAGCACATTTGTCTAATGCAATATCTTTGATTTCTTAACTGCTGCTTCCATGAACGTTGATGGTTGGTTAGAGCAAAATGAAGTCTGACAACTTCAATCTTTTCTCCATTTATGTGGATGCTGCTTACTGATCCAGTGGTGGGTGAGGATTTTTGTTTCCTTTACATTGAGGTGCAACCCATACTGAAGGCTGTGATCTTTGATCTTCATCAGTAAATATTTTAAGTGCTCTTTGTTTTCAACAATCAAGGTTGTATCATTTACATATGGCAGGTTGTTCGTGAGTCTTACCCTAATCCTGATGCCATGTTTTTCTTCAAATAATTCAGTTTCTCTGATTATTTTCTCAGCATACAGATTGAATAATTATGGTGAAAGAATACAAACCTGTCGTACACCTTTACTAATTTTAAGCTCTTCAGTGTTCCCTTATTCTGTTCCAACAACTGCCTCTTGGTCTATGTACCAGTTCCTCATGAGCACAGTTAAGTGTTCAAGAATACTCATTCCTTCTTTCTTGTCTTCTTAATGACCATTTGTCTTCTTTCTGCATGATGTTCTTGATGTCATCCCACAACTCTTCTAGTTTTTGGTCTTTAGTGTCTAATGAATCAAATCTGTTCTTCAGATTATCTCTAAATTCAGGTGGGATAATTTCAAGGTCATCTTTTGGCTGTCATAGATTTATATGAATCTAAGCCAATTTAACAGTACTAATAACAACAGAAATGTGTTACCATTTCTATCAATCCTCTTTAACATTTCATTTTGCCAAATTTCTTAATTATTGCCAAAGAAAGGTAAAATATATCACTGGAATTTAAAAATATATAATTTTCATTGACCTGATGCCTAATGAGCATTATTGTTTTCATGTGCTTATTAGCCTTATGTGTGTCTTCTAGTGTGAAATAACTGATCTGTTTTTTGTACCATTTTCTGTTGTATTTGTCTTTTTCTTTTTTATTTGTAGTTCTAAATTTAAATGTCCTTGGTATTAGCAGGAGCTTCTAGTTTGTTGATTGTCTTTCACATTCTTTATGGTACAGTTTTGTTTCATAATGACTGTGTGTGTGTTAGGTGCCTTTAGGTGATTATGACTCATAGCAACCTTATGCACAACAGAATGAAACACTACCTGGAACAATACTGTCCTTACAATAGTTGTTAAGTTTGAGCCCAATGCTGTTGCCTCCATGGCAATCCATCTCACTGGAGTCTTCCTCTTTTTCACTGACCCACCACTTTACCTAACATGAAGTTCTTCTCCAGGACCAGTCCATCCTGATAATATGTTCTTGAGATGATCTCTAAATTCAGGTGGATGTGCTAAATGTCATATTTGGCTAATATGGACTTGTTTTAATTTTCTTCAGCTTCAGCCAGAACTTGCATATGAGCAATTGATGGTCTATTCTGCCACCTGACCATGGCCTTGTTTTGAATGATGAGATGAAGCTTGTCCACCATTTCTCTCCACAGATGTAGTCAATTTGATTTCTGTGTATTCCATCTGGTGATGTCCATGTGTATAGTCATTTTTATGTTGTTTAAAACAAGTATCTGCAACATTAGTCTTGCAAAATTCTATAATGCTGAACAGGAAAAGGTAAAAACATTCACTGCCCTCCACCCAGGATTCAAGCTAGAATGTTAATCAGGTTACTGAACAGAACCAGTCCTCTGATTTCCCTCCTGTCTTCAAACAGGTCTGCAACCTAATCCCTCCCTGATTCTGACCCCATATGAGTCTGCACTGACTTGTATTCAGCACTTAGAATCTGGAGGAATTAGCTCCTCTACACCAACCAGCTTAATACAATCTAAAACTCTGCTTCATCTCTCCAAGTGGCCTCGGTTCCTTTGAAGATGGATCAAGAGCTGCTGTGACACTCTCGAATCTAAAACTTCTCTAACAATGTGATCTTCAGTATCATTTTCTATCACCAGGACCACATTTTCCAATAACTAATCTTCTTCTTTGTTTCCATCCTTTGCATTTTAATCACCAGTAGCTATCAATACATCTTGATTGCATGGTTGATCAATTCATAATGAAGAGGTTGGTAAACTTCTTCATTTTCATCATCACTGGCTTTAGTGGTTGGTGCATAAATTTGAATAATAGAGAGATTAACTAGTTTTCCTTATAGGTGTATTGTTATAATCCTATCACAACATTATATTTCAAGATAGATCTTGTAATGTTCTTTTTTATAATTAATGTGATGCCATTCCTCTTCAAATTGTCATTCCCTGCATAGTAAACCATATGACTGTAAGATTCAAAATGGCCAAGACCAGTTCATTTCAGCTCACCAATGCCTACGATATATCTTTATGTGTTCCATTTTATTATTGACAACTTCCAATTTTCCTAGATTTACACTTCATACATTCCATGTTCTGATTATTAATGGATGTTTATAGCTGTTTCTCATTTTGAGTTGTGCTCCATCAGCTAATGAAGGTCCTCAAAGCTTTACTCCATATGTGTCATAACAATTAACTCCACATTGAGGAGGCAGCTCTTCCCTAGTCATATTTTGAATGCCTTCCAATCTGAGGGGCTGGCCTCCTGGCAGTAAATCTGACAATATTCTGGTGTTATTCATTCAATATATTCTGGTACTATCTTACAGTGTTTCCCTTCTATTCATAAGGTTTTCAGTGGCTTAACATTCAGAAGTGGTTCACCTCTCTTCTGAGTCTGTCTTAGTCTGGAAACTCAACTAAAACCTGTCCATCATGGGAGTCACTGCCAGCATTCAAAATTCAAAATACCAGTAGCATAGCTTCAAGCATCACAGCAACACATGAATCAGTACAGTAAGACAAACTTACAGAGCAGTGGAAACAGGGCCAGATCAGTGTTTGTATACTAAAATACGACTGCTGCATATGCCAAAATTTACTCAACAACTCTGACAATTAATGGCCATTTGAACTGCTTCCAAATTTTTATTAATATAATAATTGGAGAGAATCAGAGATTTTGAAGTCATCTCACATCTACCTTATGGTTGTTGCTGTTAAGTGCTTTTGAGTTCGTGCTGACTCACAGCGACCCTGTATACAGTTTCTGAGGAGGAGCTGGTGGATTTGAACAGTGTGGTTAGCAGTCCAGGGCTGATCTTACAGCACAACACCAGGAGCCCTAGATCTATATCTAACTTATATGCTGTTTACTATTTGTCCTTGATTCTTGGGTAAAAAACAGAAAAGAAGAATTCAAACTATGTAAATTTGCAAGGCTAATTTTTTATACTAATTAAACTTGAGGACCTTAGGGTTTTGTTGGTGCCATCCACCAAAAAAAGTACTCTATTGTGGCTCTGTCATGGAATGTTGCTGTTTTATCCTTTGGAAATTTTATGGCTCAGTGATATAAATGCAAATACAAATGGAAAGACTTTTAAAAATCTGAATCCCTATCTTGACTCATTTACTAAAATATTCTCTCTTGTATTGGCCTTTTTCTCCCTTTACACAAAAGGTATTTATTTCTTTATTGAAAAACTCATTACATATGCTTTTGCAATATCAATTAGCAATGGTGTAACAAGAATTTTATGTTTGAGCTACAATGAATTTCTAAGGAAATCTGTTGTTTTCAAGGCTGAGGCTTCAATTGGAGAAGATCCAAATCATTACCTAAATTTACATTCTATTGTTATGCCTAGCTCTTTTTACAACTTCCTATAGGGTATTTAGAGAGAAACAAAAGTTTTTATTTTTGTTTTCTCTCCTGGCTTCTATTGTGCTAATATGCTTTTATATAGTTAGCATTTTGAAATAAAATCTAAATTAAAAACTCACAGAGAGTAGAGGAAGAAGTCTCATAAGGAAAGCTGCTTGTGAAGGAAGGAAATTGGCTGGCATTAATCAGAGCTTCCGTGTGGCATGAGAACAGAAACGAAAATCAAAAGCAATACAGTAAAATGTCTGCTTTGCTATGGGGATGGAAGACTGGAGGTGGAGAGTTGCATTGTTTTGAAATTTGTTTAGCTAATATGTCTCTATACATTTTTATGTGTTTGAAACCCAATTATTTTAAAATATTTTAAGTGGAAAAAAATAGCATTTGTAAAAATAGCATAGACGATTACTGCCTTGTGGACAGAACCTAGCTATTCTGTAAGACAGAGTAGGGTCTCAAAGGCTTCAAATCTTTAAGAAAGCAGTTGCTGGGTTCTAAAAACCAGCTTTTCAATTCGCAGTTAAATGCTTAACCACTACCAGGGTCCTGCCATTTAGGGTGCCAAACCCACTCAATACTGTGGATTACAACTCATAGTGACCCTGTTGAATAAAGTAAACCTGCTCCATAGAAATTCTGAGCCTGTGCATCTTTATGGGACTAGACAGTCCCATCTTGGTTTCTGGGAACAGCCAGTGGGTTGGAACTGCCTGGCCTTCTGATTAGTAGCCCAACAGCAGGTGGGTTTGATCTGCTGACCTTAAGTAGCCCAACTTTTATGGAGCAGCCTTCACAAAATAGACTAAGTGTGAGAAAAGCTTGCAGGTTTATCAGGGAGGCAAACCACAGAAAAACCTGTTAAAACATTATTCATATTAAGCCAATAATATAAATGGATTTGAAGTTTATTTAATATATAATTTGCAAATTTAGTCACACTTCTGAGAAAGCAAAAATGTTCTAAAGAGAACAAAGTTTCCAAAGATTCTATTTCTTCAACTTACGAACATTACAATGGAAACAGGGCTGGACCAGCGTCTATATACTAAAACAATAGATATTCTGATCTTGGACTTTAGGATTCCAGAAACTGACTACACAGATAGAATTATATAAAAAGCCCAATGCCTGAGGCAAAATGATTCTTTACTAAGCTGCTTATCATGCTATTGCTTGATTTAAAGAAAATCTAAAAGCATTGGCCTGAATGGGTCATGCCAGTTTCATATACCCCAGAAATCCAGATTCTAGGAGCAATAAAACCTACATCTGTGTGGGAGTGATGGAAGCAGAATTGGACAGAAGGAGAATTTGAACTGAGCTGCCACAACCAATTGCACAAGGAGCTCATAGAGTTTCCCCAAATTTCTCAAATTGAGGCCAGGGTCAGGCCATTATGTCTCAACATATTCCAGTCCTTAGATATGAACTGACTTGCAGAGGTGACATAACTTTGAATGAGACAATTCCTTTCCTCTGAGGGCAATTCTGTGGGAAAAACACACAGTGAACTGTCAAAAGCGCAATAATACTAGCAACTTTGGTAATGGTCTTTGTCCTGAAGAGGGATCTGGATGGCATGACACAATTCCAAAATAAGTTCAGAATACAATGACTCCTTTAGAAATCTTGTTGACATTTCTTGGAGAGATTTATAACAGAACTATTAATAGTATAAACTACAACCCCACCACTATAGCTAGTCTGAAGGTAGAATGATGCTCATTTCCTTCCTCTGCTACCCATTCTAAATTTCCTTTGTCTAACTTGTGCTTTATTGAATATACAAAGTTACCTCTAACTTGTGCTTTATTGACTATACAAAGGCATTCAACTATGTGGATCATAACAAACTATGGATAACAGTGAGAAGAATGGATATTCCAGAATATTCAATTGTGCTCATGAGGAACTTGTATACAAACTAAAAAGCAGTTTTACATAAACCAAAAAGAGATACTGAATGTTTAAAATCAGGAAAGTACGTATGAGTTTTTGTATATTTTCTCCATAGTTATTCAATCTATATGCTAAGCAAATAATGTGAGAAAATGGGCTATATTAAGAATTTTGCATTAGGATTGTAGAAAAACTCTTGAACAACCTGTAATGTATAGATCACACAACCTTGTTTGCTGAAAGTGAAGAGAACTTGAAATGCTTACTGATGAAGATCAGTATGGGTTGCATCTCAGTGTACAGAAAACAAAAAGCCTCACAACTGATCAATAAATAACATCATAATAAATGTAGACAAGATTGAAGTTGTTAAAAACTTCATTTTGCTTGGATCCACAGTCAGTGCTATGGAAGAAACAATCAAGAAATCAAAAGACTTTTTGCATTAGGCAAATCTACTACAAAAGACTCTTTGAAGTGTTCAAGAGCAAAGATGTAAGAGACAGAGCAGTGGACTTCGCAGCCCACAGAGCAAGTACAACTGAGTAACTGTGGGCAGGAGGCTTGCTCATAGAGTGAAGTATCTCAAGGCACTTACGTGGTGGAGCTAGGTTTGCTGAAGCTTATGATGAAATGGTGTATCCTGTGGGCATTTATCAGCAACTGACTGAAACAATTGTGCTCTGGGCATTTCTGATCCTGAATTGTGGCACTGTTGGATGATCACTGAACTGCTAACCAACCACAAGGTCAGTCGTTCAAACTCACCAGATGCTCCTATACAGGAAACCTTGTACAGGGTCGCTACATGTTGGAACTGAGTCGGCAATACTTAACAATAACAACAACTTCCCTAATAAACCCCTTAAGTATATGTATAGTGTCTGAGTTCTATGTGGTCATTGCAATGGATTTGCATAATGAGAGCTCTGGGAGGAATGGTTGGAAACCTATATAGGGTTTCCAAGGAGCAGCTAGTGAGTTTGAACTGCCAGCATTGCTTTATCAGAGCCAATCCAACCTTGGAAACCCTATTCAGGTTTACTATGAGTTGGAACGGACTTGACAGCACCCAACAATCAGCAGCCACCACCTCCACTAAATTAATTATACCTGGCATGTAATTATACCAGCAAGAACTCATCCTCTTCCTTCCTGTTAGCCTCTTGGTGGTGGTAGTTATGCGCTGTGGAGTTGGTTCCAACTCATAGTGACTCTGTATAGGGTTTCCAAGGCTGTAAATCTTTACAGGAGCAAAAAGCCTCACCTTTCTCCCATGGAACCGCTGGTAGTTTCAAACTGTTGACCTTGAGGTTAGCAGCCCAACTTGTAACCACTACACTACCAGAGCTCCTTAGTACACACCAAAAAACCCAAAATGACAAAGCTGTAGCTACATGGGGAATTTGCTATGTTCTTTTATGACGATAGTATCTCTAAACCTAAGCAGTAAGAGAGGTATACATTCAGAATATACATTCACTGGCAGACTGACACGCAATTATTCTACTTACTAAGGAAAAAAACTGTATAATGGTTGTTGAATTGGTGTGCATATTATATACTGAAGGGTGAAGTCCCATTCTTACAAGTTATAGTGCCAGGTTGGCACCTCAGGCTATGCCTTCAAAGACTTTTCTATATTGTTTCAGACGATCATTATTCTGAGGAGATACAGTGTGCAAAAAGACTGTGGATCTCAGAGTCATGCATATATTCATAGCTGCACCTCATTTGCTCTAAATTGTGTTCGTTTAGTCTGATTTGATGGTATTCAGGTTTTTATTTAAGAGAATCAGCTAGTTTCTAAGCCCTGGAATGGTATTGCTGGCTGGGGTCCTACTGGCAGGAAATGTAAATCCATAACCAGAATATGTGTCAGTTCCAGTCAAGATGAAGCTCTGTCCTTCCTAAGGCAGAAAGAGTCCAATCTAATCAATTGTACCTTAAATTTCTAATTAATCTTCTCGAATTATGACTCCATCAGACACAGGGGAGGGTGTCAGGATTGGTATCTTGCTGGCAGGTTGAACATTTGACAGAAGTTGTGTATAGATCAGCTTTGGTGACTGAGATCCCATTGCTATAAGGTCAGTTTCTAGCATCTATTCCTGTCACCGGCAGCACTGCAATGGCTCAGGTTGGTTCTTTAAAGCCTTTTATAGATTGTGGGGGACAAGATATGGAGAAGGGGCATGTGAATGACACAAAACACTTCAAGTCCATTCTCATAGGCCCACTCACATGCTCCGTCCCCATATCTTGTCCTTCATTTCTCAATGTTTCTCCTTTCAGACCTCTGGTCAAATAGTCAAATCACCTCAATTGGCCGTGGGTCTGCATTCCTCAACAAGGAGGTGACCAAGATGAGCATTAAATGCTCTGCACATTGAGATCTTCTTTCATCGCCACCTTTCTGGCTCTCCTTATATACATCTGTGCTGTAGCTCCTCTTCTTTTTCAGCGTGTACATACTGAGTGTGTACATACAGTGTGCACATACTGAGCCAGCCTTTCCTTAAGCAAACTTGAGCCATTTTCCTCCTCTGTCATTTGATCTAAAAAGACCTTTCATATGTCCACAGATGTTAGCCGCAGGAAAGGTACCAATATGACAATAATCACATGGAAGTCTGCACCACCTCTTTTGACAGTTTTCTTGTGCTGTTGGGTCCTGCTTATTCCTAATTTAAGATGTACCATTTCTATGTTTAGTAGATTGTTCTGGGCTAACCTAGCTTTGTGATTTGGTGAGTCTGACAATATCTAGCTTATTCTGGGAAGTTTTAGTAACATAATCACTTGATGTCACATGGTAAGGCACTCCATCTCTATTAGGGCACCTTAGCAAACCAGGAGCTCTTTTTTGAAAGTAGATAATTGTTTCTATAGACTTAGCCTTGCTTCTAAACCCTATTTGTTTACATTGTGATTTTTTTAATTAAAGTTTTCCATAATCTCTACAAGTCACCTTTTCTCATCACCAATAAACAAATGTACTGCCACTGAATAATTCACCAGTCATGACAACTCTGTTATAGAATAAAACTGTTCCATGGAGTTCTCAGGGCTACAGTCTTTATGGAGGCAGACTTTTCTTACATGACACTGTTGTTATTGCTATTGTAGTTAAGAGCCATCAAGTCAGTTCCAACTCAGAGTGACCCTGTATGTTGTTGTTACTAGGTGCCATCGAGTCAGCACCAACTCATTCACAACAGAATGAAACACTGTCTGATTCTGAGCCAACCTCACTGTTGTTGACACGCTTGAGCCCATTGCTGCTGCCACTTGGCCAATCCATCTCTCTAGGGGTCTTCTTCTTTTTCTCTGGCCCTCCACCATACCAAACATGATATCCTTCTCCAGCGACTGGTCCCTTCCTACAATATGTCTGAAGGATTCAGACGAGGATATGGAACATAGGATATCATTAACATAAAAAGTATATTGGCTGAAAGCAGAGAATAGCAGAAAGCAAAGGTTTTTGACTGTGTGGATGATGACAAGCTAGGGATAACATTGTGAAGAATGAGAATTCTGGAACACTTATTTGTGCTCATGCGGAACCTGTACATAGACCAAGAGGAAGTAGTTTGAATGGAACAAAGGGACACTTAATGGTTTAAAATCAGGAAAGATGAGAACCAGGGTTGTATTTTTTTTTTTTTTAACCATACTTATTCAATATGTATGTTGAGCACAAAAACTGAGAAACTAGATTTTATGAAGAAGAACATGGCATCAGAATTGGAGGAAGACTCATTAACAACCTGTGATGTGCAGATAATACAACCTTGCTTGCTGAAAATGAAAAGGACCTAAAATACTTACTGATGAAGATCAGAAATCACAGCCTTCAGTATGTGTTGCACTTCAGTATAAAGAAAACAAAAAGTCTCACCATTGGACCAATAAATAACGTTAAGATAAATGGAGAAAAGTTTCAAGACTTCATTTTGTTTGGATCCACTATCAACATTCATGGAAGCAGCAGTCAGGAAATTAACAATGTATTGCATTAGGCAAATCTGCTGCACAAGACCTCTTTAAAGTGTTTCAGAGTAAACATGTCAGTTAAGGACTAAGTAAATTGAACCTGATGTAAGCGATGGTATTTCCAATAGCCTCATATGCATGTGAAAGTTGGACAATGAATAAGAAAGACCATAGAAGAATTGATGTATTTGAGTTATGGTGCTGCAGATAATATTAAAAGTACCATGGACTGCTCTAAGAACAAATAAATCTATGTCAGATGAAATATAGACAGGATACGCCTTAGAAGTTAAGACGTCCAGACTTCATATCTCACACTTCAGACAGATGTCAGAAGGGACGTGTTCTTGGAGAAGGACGTCATGCTTGGTAAAGTGGAGGGTAAACAAAAAAGAAGGAGATGCCCAATGAGATGGATTGGCACAGTGACAACAGGAATGTGCCCAAGCATCACATGGATTGTGAGGACGGCACCTCACAATACAGCAACAATGAACAGATTCATTTACAGCCATTAATGCTGGTGTATCAGGTAGCCTAAATGGCAGTGATACTCACACTCTCATCTGGACTGGCCACAGAGAACATTCCAGGTCTAGGACTCATTCAAATCATTTTAAGAATAAGCTAGAAAGGATTTCCTAAGTAAAGAATTTGATACCTTCAGAACTCAAAGATGCATTCCTCACACTGCTATTCCTTCTCAATGATGGGACTTATAGGATGCCATCATGTGTTCTTTACTTTGTAAAGAATGTTTCAGATTGTCCCAGACCACCTGATGCCTACAAAGTTCCCCAATACTTCATAGATTTGATAACCTAAAAATTTCTCCAATTCTTCATAGATATGATGACCTGATTTCATGCAATACATATGCATTTTTCCCTCCTATAACTCATTCTTGACTGTCTTTTGTCCCAAACATCTTCTTTTCATAGTCACCTAGACACCAATGAATTCCATATTGCTAAAAATCATCAGTCAGTTGCAGTTTTCATTTTTCTCAACCTGTCAATATCATCAAACATACAAAATAATAGCTCCCCTTATTTTTTAATAACATTTCCTCATTTGGCCTCCGGTACAATTTCTTAAATGTATTCCTTGCCCATTGTTTATTAGTTATCTATTTCTTTTTTCTATTCTTCATCTACCCAAACTTCAAAACAGTTTTCTATCTATATTTTACTCCCAAATGACTTCCCTAATTGTATTACTTTAAATACCTTAAAGATTCTAATATCTCCACAATTTGTTAATTTATTTTTTAATTTCTTCCCTGACCCCCCAACTTTGATATCTAAATGACATTTCAAATTCAAAATTTTCAAAACTGAAAAATTCACCACCCCCAACTCTGAAATTGTTCTTATCCATAAATCTATACCATCTCTATAAAAATCATTTCTACTATTCCAGTTTCCCAAGCCAATAATTTGCGGTTACCCTTGAATTCTTGCGTTCAGATTGCATACCTAAGCCATTGGAAATTTCATTCATTTCCTATCTCAATTATTTCTGAGATCTGAATACAATTCCCCAGACATTTATATAAACACCTGGAACAAGCTACTGTCGTCCCTTGACTGAATTGTTGTAACACTTCGTAATTGTTGTAACACTCTGCTTCCTTTCCTCCATTACTGTTCATTCTGCCACTCAAAGCCAGAATGCACCTTTTAGAATATGTCCCTTTTCACATCAAATCCTTCAAAGTATATTTAATTGAAATAAATTTGGAATCAAACTATTTTTATATTTAATTTTATATTTGCATCAGAAAGAAGTTGATCGCTACAGTTTATAGGACCTTACATAATTTGGTAACGATATGTCCCTGAATCCCTCACCAACACCTCTCCTCACTTTTGAATTCCCTTATTTTATTTTTTTCTCTTCACAATTCTTATTATTTGACATACATTTATTTTTTCTTTCCTTGCTTTCTTATTCATTGATTATTTTCTGTTTTTGCTTTTAAGTATATAAAATCCATAATAAGATTGATCTCTTATATTTTGATATCCCATGCGAGTAAAGTTTTGCTAAATGTAATACAGAAACAGCTGTAAGCATACATTGACAGAGAACTTCCAGAAGTTCAAGCCGGATTCAGAAGAGGCCGTGAAATGAGGGATATGATTGCTGATGTCCGATGGATCTTGGCTGAAAGCAGAGAATATCAGAAAGATGTTTACCTGTGCTTTATTGATTATGCAAAGTCTTTCGAGTATGTAGATCATGACAAGCTATGGACTACGTTGCAAAGTATGAGTATTCCAGAGCACTTAATTGTACTCATGAGGGATCTGTACCTGGACCAAGAGGCAGTTGTTCGAGCAGATCATGGGAACTCTGAATGGATAAAATTAAGAAAGATGTGTGACAGCTCAATGTAAAGAAAACAAAAAATCCTCACCACTGGACCAATAAACAACATTCTTATCAACAGAAAAGACTGAGGTTGTCAAGGACTTCATTATTCTTAGATTAACTATCAACACTCTTGGAAGCAGCAGTCAAGACATCAAATGATGTATTGCATTAGGCAAATCTGTTGCACAAGACCTTTTTAAAGTGTTGAAGAACAAAGATGTCAGCTTGAGGACTAAGGTGTGTGTCTGAACCAAGTCATGGTATTTTCAATAACCTCATATGTATGTGAAAGCTGGACAGTAAATAAGGAAGACCATAGAAGAATTGATGCATTTGAGTTATGGTGTTGAAGGAGAATATCGAAAGTGTCATGGGCTGCCAAAAGAACAACAGATCTGTCTTGGAAGAGGTGCAGCCAGAGTGGTCCTTGGAGGCCAGGATGGCCAAACTTCATCTCTCATACTTCAGACATGTTGTCAGGAGGGATCAGTCACTAGAGAAAGATATCATGTTTGGTAAGGTGGAGGGTCAGAGAAAAAGAGGAAGACCCCAAAGAGATAAACTTGCCAAGTGGCAGCATCTATAGACTCAAGCGTGGCAATGGTAGTGAGGTTGGCCCAGGATCAGGCAGTGTTTTGTTCTGCTGTGCATTAAGTCTCTATGAGTTGGTACTGACTCTATGGCACCTAACAACAACAACAACAACATATATCCTCTTACTTGGGCATTCTCTAAGACCTTAAACGTTCAATGTGGTACCTATCTATAATCTAACTATAACATTGCTTTGAATTGATGCTGAAGAATACTATCCTCGATTACAAAGCAAAGAAAGCTGTAAGTTTGTTCATTTTCAATGTTATGTAGTATCTATTAAATTTGTATTATTCTAGCTAATAATGTAGCAAAATAATTTTGAAAAATATTTGTATTGAAGTTCTAAATATTTCTGGTTAAGAAAATCACTCAAAGGAGAAATATAGCATTCGTTCAAAACTCAAAATACCGGGTAATGATGCACCAACAGCATTTATTCTTAAATTTACATTTAGGCCTATGTTTTTCAGTATTAGAATGCCCAAAGCAAAGATAATAAAATGGAATTGAGAAAGTATTTGGATAGTACCTTCAATATGCAAACACCTGCACTAAGTGCTTTGGCAACATAAAAAGTGAGATTTGATCTCTGACTCTCTAAATACTGTATTCTATAACACTAATCTTTGAATAATAACAACAACAATTCTAGCCATATAAACATAAACAGAATGAATCTACACCAGTCCTTGGAGGAGATTGCTTTGTTTTCTGATCAAAGATGACATGGGCAACAATGTGTTGTTGTTTTTAGTCTAATAGCTTCAAGCATAAAGCATTAACCACATGGGGTCACTGTTGTTCATGCCTGAATTGTAACTACTGTATAAATCCGTTTGAGTGGTCTTGGTATCTGTGACTTGGAAAGCAGTTTTTGTGTGTGTGGATCTAGATCCATCAACTATACTTTGGTAGTGGTGGTAGTGGTGGTGGTAGATTCAACTTTGCAATTAGCCATCCATGGCATATCCCAGTACACCACCAGAGCTCCTTAAAGCGTATGTTAGGCATTTGTTTAATTTAATATCTCTTTAATATGGATTTTTTTTTTTTTTTTTTTTTTTTTTTTTATGTAGGCCCTTTGGGTCAAGCGTTGGGCTGCTTTGAGGGAGAAAGAGAAATCTTCCTTAAAGATTTACAGTCTTAGAAATCCTATATAAAGTCACTATGTGTCGGAATTGTCTCAGTGGCAGTGGGTTTGGTTTAATTTTCATTATGTAAATAATAAATCATTTATTTCTTATATTGGTAAAGATATTTCATGATAATTGATTGGACTGTGGTTATGAAGCTCAGCTTCCTCCTTAAAAATCATGAATGCAGACTGAATTACTCAGTCTAATATGTAGATAATATCATAATTACCATAAAAACAAAATTAGCATTTGTATTTCAGTGAAGGCCCTTCAGAGCTAATGAATTCACAGCAATACCAGGCTCTCTAAACAATAACATCCTAGGTATAATATACTTGTTGTTGTTGGTAGGTGCTACCAAGTCAATTCCAACTCACAGCAATCTTGTAAAGGGTTTCCAAGGAGGGGCTGCTGGGTTTGAACTGCTGACAAGTTAGTTGTTGTTGTTGTTAGGTGCCATTGAGTCGGTACTGACTCATAGTGACCTTATGCACAGCAGAACGAAACACTGCCTGATGACAAGTTAGTAGTCCAGTGCTTACCCTAAAACATCCCACCAGGACTCCGATATAGTGTATATGTGCATTATAATTGTGTCTGTATGTATCTGTACGTGTGTTCTTATCTAGTTCTCCCACATACCCCACCAAACTAGTCCTGTCAAGATCACCAAAAACTTCCATATTATTAAATCCAATGAACACTGGATTCAAAAAGTTCTTGGAAACATTGAATTAAAAGATAATAGACACTTGACCTGGCTTCAATGACTGGATGATCAGAGCTCAACTTGAAGAAAGAAGAGGAAAAAAGAGAGATCTAATACAATTTGATGGACTTGACCTACACCTATGGATGCAGCAGCTCAAAAGAGGGAACAAATCTTTACAGCAAGGATCTTTGCCACCTCCTCCATACACAGAGTAGACAGGGATGGACAACTTGAACATTGGCTACTCATAATGGGGGGGGGGCGGGGGTACAAAGGCAAGAAGTGACTGGCTTACAAGTTTCAAGGGGGAGCCTAGATCCAGAGGGCATGGAGGAAAGTAGAGTCTCCACTGAGTAGTATACAATCTGTCTGGGTGGGGCTAATGAAAGGAGATGGGGATAGGTCCCTTGTGGTACAATAGTGAATAATTGTTATCAGGACTGACTGTGAGGGTTGGAAATGTATAGGTGGATGTTTTGTAGCAAAAGGAGGGAAGTGACTGATTATGCAGTCCAGGAGGTGAAGTACCTGAAACTATCAAGGGAGAAGAGCAGAGTGTGGGACCCTACTCAGAGAAGAAATGACGCTAGAGATGGAGACAGAGACAATGACGAGGAGAGATGGAGCAGCTGGGGACTCTAGACTCAGAGAGGGAGAGGGGCTGTGTGCTGATGGACGGGGGTGGGGGCAGGCTTGCAAGGTATATACTTGGTTGGTTGACAATGCATGGATGGGATAGTAACCATGGCAATGAAACGATATACGATAGGATGAATGTAAAGCTAACATTCTCTCATGTAAACTATCACATAATTCACAATAAACATTTTTTTAAAAAATATATTTGCAATGAAGAAGAAGAAAAAAAAGATAATGGAATGTTTTTAAGAATTTTTAAAGCCCCCTTGTATGCAATGCACATAGTCCCATAGGAAACAAGAAAAAGTTTTGTGGTGTGTAAAATCATATAGAAAGCACATTATCTGCATAAAAATATGGTACATTGACAAGAAAAGTATAAATATTGTGATGGTGGTGATGGTGTGCTGTAGAGTCAGTTCTGACTCATACTGACCCTGCATAGGGTTTCCAAGGCTGTAAATCTTTATGGGAGCAGAAAGCGTCATCTTTTTCCCATGGAACAGCTGGTAGCTTCGAACTGCTGATCTTAAGGTTAGAAGCCCAACTCATAACCACTATGCTACAGAGCTCCTTAAATATTGTGATAGCCATACAAAAGTTCTTAAACGCTTATAAATATTCTTATCAAAAATTTAATATTTGACATCTGGCTATTTTATAGGATTTTTTTTTCTTGAAAATAAATTTACCAACTTGATTAAATGATTCAGTGGAGACATGAAAGATGTGATCTTAGTGAAGATTATATTATATAAAAAAATGGAAAATTATTTATTTATATGAGTATCATACAGGATTTTAATATTAGTAGCATATGAGGATTTTAATATTAGTATCATGTGAGGTAATACTAATAGCCTTGTTAAATATCATAAAATTGATCTAGATCTTCTTCAGAATGTTAGACTCTACCTACCTTATCATTTCTCTTTTTTATGATTAGTAGACTAATTAATTTTGAAGAGCTATATTTGGCAAGTCCTTATTAAACCTCATGGTGATCTCTTTTATGGGACCAGAAACGACTAATGAGAAATGTATATACTAACTTCAGATTCTGTTGAAGTTCTTAACCTAATAAGTTTATACTGGTTGGTTAATTCTAAGACTTATTTCACTCACTGCTGATTTCCCGTTATTGTAAATTATGAAATGTTGAACTTCTTATCATTTGCTACTCTTCCATAATATTCATTTCTAGCCTATTTCTATTTATATGCTCTAAGCATTAAATTTTCATACAATGTAATGTATGTTAAGGTCATATATCAGGACACCTCGCTGTTTGTATAAATACTTGAAACTTTTTATACTTGATACTTTTTATAATAAAAAATTATAAGGACGTCATCACTGACTACTATGCTACATTCCTCATAACACCTACACTATACTATTCTTGGATGTAGAGTGAACAATAACATATAATAAATATATATATATATTGTTTGTTTGGCAAGACTTTGTTCTTTCCCTATTTGATAATAAATTCTCTCCCTTACTAAAAGAAACATTTTTTTTTTTACCTTTTCAAACTGTTGTCATAAATTGGGAACAGAACATAGATAGCAGCTCTCATTCATGGCATATTTTTAAGCTAAGAAATTTTTGCTAATGTAGTTGACATTCATTTAAGGCAATAGAACTTAGAGTTTCAGAAACTGTTGATTATTAACAACAAAGTATATATATGTGTCTGATATTGTGTGTCTATTTTAATACATATCCATGTCTGTAAATTGCAGGTAAAAGAAATAAACAGATGCTATTCCAATAGAACTATTTTTCTTTCACTATGTTTTCTAGATTAGAATACCTGGTTTCTATTTTTGTGCATACTTGAAATTCACATGGTATGGTTGCTGTGTGATGAGATGTATCATATGCATTGTAGTAAATTATATTAATATTTTCCCAATTATATGTTGCCCTCACAGTAAGAGGTTACATGTCCATGCTCCATTGACATTACCATGTGACTTGCTTTGGAAATGATGTTGTCACATACTAACAGAAGGTTGAAGAACCATCATGTGATTTTGCCATTGATTTTTTTTCTTCTGTCAGTCAGCAGAGGATATCAAAATGAGTGAGTTGCTTTAGTGTGAAATATTATTGATATAATTATATAGTGTAGCCAGATATACCATCGCTCCTCTAGCCATTTGTCCAACAGTGGTACATTGTATATTACTTGAAATTGAAAGCAATGCCACTGATACTTAAATTACCAGCAGGGTCACCAATGGTGACCAGATTTCATTGGAGCTTCTAGACTAAGACAGACTAGAAAGAAAGATAGGTTGGCCACTTCCGAATGGTTGTTGTTCTTCTTGATAAGTGCCATAAAGTCAGTTCCAACCATAGCAACCCTGTATAGGATTTCCAAGGAACATCTGGTAGGTTTGAACCTTTAGCAGTGAAGTGCTTACCTACAGCTTTTCCTAACCAAGTATTGTTAGGTAATAAGATTATATGAATAGCAGCAGGACATTGTCAGATATACTGCTGGAAGACGAGTCCCTCAGGCTGAAAGTCACTCAAAATATGACTAGGGAAGAGTTGCCTACTAAAAGAAGAGTTGACACTAATGACACAGATGAAGTTAAGCTTTTGGGACCTTCATTTGCAGATGTAGTACAACTCAAAATGAGAATAAGCAGCTGCAAACATTCATTAATTATTGGAATGTGGAATGTGCAAAGTATGAATCTAGGAAATTTAGAAGTTGTCAAAAATGAAATGGAAGGCAGTAAGATCAGATCAATATCCTAGGCATTGTAGTTATTATTAAATGCTGTGGCATCAGTTTCTACTCATAAGCATTCTGTATAGGGTTTCCAAGGAGCAACTGGTAGGTCTGAATTGCCAACCTTGTGGTTTGCTGTCCATTGTTGATCCTACAGCATCACACCAGGAGTTCACTGTATGCATTAGTGAGCTGTAAGAAACTGGTACCAACCATTTTGAATCAGACAATCATACAGTTTACTATGCCAGGAATAACTTATTGAATAGGAATGGCATCACATTCATTGTCAATAAGAACATTTAAAGGTCTATCTTGAAGTGTAATACTGTCAGTGATAGGATAATCCATAGGCCTAAAAGGAAGACCAGTTAATACCAATATTATTCAAATTTGTACTTTGAACTGCTAAAACCAGTGATGATGAAACTGAAGAATTCTACCAAGTTCTTCAGTCTGAAAATTATCAAATATGCATTGAAAATGAATTGATAATTACTGACGATTGGAATGCAAAAGTTGGAAATATAGAGGATGGATTCTTAGTTGAAAATATGGCCTTGGTGATAGAATCCATGCTGAGCTCTCATAATAGTGATTTTTTAAGACCAGTGGCTTATTCAAGGCAAATACCTTTTTTCAACTACATAAAATGTGACTATATACGTGGACCTCATCAGATGGGATATACAGGAGTCAAATTGACTACATCTGTGGGAAGAAACAATGGAGATACTCAATATCATAAGCCAAAACAAGGCTAGGGTTGACTGTGGAATAGAGAATCAACTGCTCATAGGCAAGTTCAGGCTGAAGTTGAAAAAATGAAATCAATTCCATGAGAATTAAAATATGACCTAGAATACATCTACATCCCACCTGAATTTAGAGACCATCTCAAGAATAGATTTGATGTATTAGACACTAATGACCAGAGACCAGAAGAACTGAAGAAAACAAAAGACAAGAAAAAAAGAAAAGATCAAAGAAGATATCAGAAGAGACTCTGAAATTTGCTCTTGAGCATAGAGAAGGTAAGTGACTGGGAAAAGTGATGAAGTCTAATAAGAGTTGAACAGAAAATTTTGAAGGGCAGCTAAAGAAGACAAAGTTAAACATTAAAATAGAACTATGCAATACCTGGAATTAAAAATACCAAAAGAGCAAAACACTCAACATTTTTCAGGCTAAAAGACCTGAAGGAAAAACTCAAGCCTTCAGTTGCAATATTTGAGGATCCTATGGACAACATATTGAAAGATGCTGGAAACATCAAATGAAAATGGAAGGAAAACACAGGCAATGTACCAAAAAAGAAAAACAAAAACAAAACCAGGCAATGTCAATCATTTCAGGAGGTACCATATTATCTATATGACTAAGAATCGTTGATACTCAAACAAGAAGAACAAGCAGCACTAAAGGCATTGTCAGAAAAACAAGGCTCTAGGAATTTACGGATTACCAATTGAAATAGTTCAAAAAACTGATGCAGCAATGGAAGCACAGGAGAAAAATTGAAGTTGTCAAAGACTTCATTTTGCTTAGATCCATAGTCAACACTCATGGAAGCAGCAATCAAGAAATCAAATAACATATTGCCCTCGGTAAATCTGTGGCAAAAGACTTCTTTAAAGAGTAAAGATGTCACTTTGAGGACTACGGTGAACCAGACACAAACCATGGAATTCTCAATGACCTCATATGCATGTTAAAGCTGTACAATGAACAAAGCAGACCAGACAAGAGTGAAATATGGTGTTGGAGAAGAATATTGAAAGTACTATGGACTCCCAGAAAAACAAAATAACTTGACTTGGAAGTACAGCCACAATGCTCCTTTGAAGCAAGGAGGGAGAGGTTTTGTACCTCGTCCTTTATACAAGTTGTCAGAAAGGACAAGTCTCAAGAGCAAGACAGCATACTTTATAAGTGGAGCATCAGCGGAAAAGAGGAAGATCCCCATGGTGATGGACTGATACAGTGGGAACAGCAATGAGCTCAAATGTAACAATTTAACGATGGCATAACACCAGGCAGTGTTTCATTCTGTTGCACATAGGGTCACTGTAAGTAGAAACTGACTGGACAGCACCTAACAACAATAACAACACACACCTTCTATGTGTGTTTGCTAAACAGCTCCCTTCCCTGAGATACATTTTTGTAAATGTACTTAAAAAAAGGGGATAGCTGCACTTTGGAAAACATCTCCAAGGGGGAGATGGTCAAATGGGTACTATCTGCTACTATCTGCTACTATCTGCAAGTATGGGTGTTATTGTGCCTCTACCCTCACTTCATAGCTGGACACTTCACTCTCAGCTCTAGTCCTCTGTGGCCATGTTCCTGTCCCTGGGCCCAGAAGTCTCCTGGAAAGTGGGAGGATCCTTCTGTGATAGGTCTTGCCACCTCAACAGTCTTGGTTTCATAGAAAAATATGGGATAATGATTGCAGGGGTTAGTTATAATCTTTTTTATAAAATACCTCTAAGTGTTACGTGACCAGATAGTTTATTTTAAAATTTTTGATACTTTGAGACTAAAAGGAGGCATAATTTAGGATTGCTTTGGGCACAGGCATTATGATTAAGCTTCTGAGACAGTCTGATAAAGACTGCAGACACAGGTTTAGGATCTTTGGTTTATTATCTACCACCCTTCTTGATAGATCCGTCTTCCCAAAAGTGATCTTATCAAATTACAAATTATTTCTTTCCTAAAGACTTTGAAATCAAGCAAAAAGAAGCTTTGATTTCCACATGCTTATTATCGATACAGGGGAAGTCACAAAACTAGTTAAGCAAAGGTAAGTCCCTCTTTTAAGAACTTAGAGGTGAGGCCTTTATTTTATCCCAATAATCATTGACTTTGGAGTCATAATTTCAAAGCATAGTTTATCACTAGTTATCTTTGTGATTTGGGGCAAATTATTTGTCTCTTTAAATCTCAGTTTCCCATGTATAATATGTGGTTGTGGGGAAGATTAAGTTAGATGAGAGATGAGAAATGCTTATAATACAAATATCTATGGTCAAATCACACATGTGCATGTGCAATCAATGTTGGATATTTATTTTAATTTTTGTTGTGAATTAAGTGAAGTTTTATAGAGCAGATCATCAGTTTTATGTTCACCAAATCATACACTTTGTTTCATTAAGATGATTGTAATCCCCTTCATAGAGCATCAGTTAATAGTACTTACCTCTATTCACTTTAACTCTTGTGATCCTATTTGTGTCTTTCCTTACCTTCATCTTTCCTCTTCCTAACATCTTGTATATTGCCTTCCCCACCACCAAAGTTAACATATGTCTAAGCTCTACCTTGTGAATAATTTCCCATTCCCTCCCACCCCTGATAACCATCATAGAATATTTCTTTTTTCAAGAAATCATTTTCTTAACTTTTTATAATAGTTGTTGTTGTTAAGGGCAATTGAGTCGATTCCAACTCAGTGAAACAGTAGAGAATTTCTGAGGAGCAGCTGATGGATTTGAACTGCCAATCTTGTGATTCAAAGTCCAGGGCTGATCATACAGTGCTGCACCAGAGTGGCATCATAAAATAATTGTACTTTTGTGATTGACTAAAAGGAGCTCTGGTAGCATAGTGGTTACGAATCAACCTACTTACCTCAAGGTCATTAGTTCAGAACTGCCTGCTGTTCTGTATGAGAAAGATGAGGCTTTCTGCTCCCATAAAGATTTACAACCTTAGAAACCCTATACAGGGCCTCTGTAAATTGGAACTGACTCGACAGCACATAATAACCACCTCCACTGATCTCATTCAGCATAATGTCCTTCACGTTCATCCACGCTGTGAAGAGTTTCAAAAATTCATAGTCGTTTTCCACTGTTGTATAGTATTCTGTTGTGTGTATGTACCAAAGTCAACTATTTTGTCTTCTGTTTCTATGCTTTCAGTGATGTTTTATGGTGTATTAATGCAATGTATCAGAATCCTGGTAGGTGCCAGGATTAATGCGCCAGACTGCAAAGCTGTTTGTACTGCAAGGGCGGTGGTTCAAGCTCACCAGCTGCTCCTCGGAAACCCTATACAGGGTCGCTATGGGTCAGAAGCGACTCGATGACATTTAACAACAACAACAACGCCATGTATCAGAGTTTCCATGTTTGTCCCTATTTTTTTCATTGATGTTTAGAGTTCTAAGCTTTATATTTAGGTCTTTAATTTTCATTGAGTTTATTTTTGTATATGGCATGCAATATGAGGCTTCTTTTCTTATTCTGTAATGGATTTCCTGTTTTTCTGGCAACAATTTTAAAGAGAATATCTCTTCCCATTTAATATATTTTGTCTCTGTTGTTATTGTTGTTAGGTGCCATTGAGTCAGTACCAACTCATAGTGACCCTATATACAACATAACAAAACACTGTCCAGTCCTGGGCCTACCAGGCAATTGTTGCAACACTTGAGCCCATTGATGCTGCCATTTAGGCAATCCACCTCACTGGGGGTCTTCCTCTTTTTCTATGACCCGCCACCTTACCAAACATGATATCCTTCTCCAATGACTGGTCCCTCCTGACAATATATCTTAAGTATGAGAGACAAAGTTTGGCCATCCTGGCCTCCAAGGAGCACTCTGGCTGCATTCCTTCCAACACAGTGTCTCTTCTGACATCCATTTTGACTTTTTCTTCTTTCTTATCTTCTGAATGACTTTTTGCTTTCTTCATGTATGATATTCTTGATGTCATCCCACAACTCTTCTGGTCTTCCATTTTTAGTGTTTAATGTATCAAATCTGTTTTTCAGATTATTTCTAAATTCAAGTGGGATATATTCAAGGTCATATTTTGGCTTTCGTGGACTTGTTTGCATTTTCTTCAGCTTCAGTTGAATTTGCATATGAGCAATTGATGGTCTGTTCACTATCTGCCCATGGCCTTGTTTTGACTAATGATATGGAGCTTTTCTATCATCTCTTTCCATAGGTGTAGTCAATTTGATTTCTGTGTATTCCATCTGGTGAGGTCCATGTGTATAATCGTCTCTTATGCTGTCTAATAATAAAGGTATTTGAAATGAACAAATCATTGATTTTGTCTCTAGTGGATGGATTTACTTCTGGGTTCTCAGTTCTGTTCCATTGATCTATATGTCTTTCAGTGCAAACATACTATTAACTA
>NW_006408531.1:33612542-33614614 GCF_000296735.1 Chrysochloris asiatica | reverse complement strand
AGTTATGTTAAGGAATTTCCCTTCTATTCGTAATTTGTTGAGTATTTTTATCAAGAATAGATGTTTATGTTGTCAAATGACTTTTTTACATCAATTGACTTGACAATGTGATTTTTTTTCTTTGTTTTATTTATGGATTATGGTGAATGTTTTTCTAATATTGAACTATTCCTGCTTTGTTTTGTTGTTGGATTGTTTTGGCTAGGATGTATTGAGAATTTTTGTATCTATGTTAATGAGGGATATTTATCTATATTTTCCTTTTCTGTGATATCTTTGCTTTGTTTTGATATCAGGATTATGCCTGCTTCATAAAATGAATGCCAAAGTTCCCATCCTTTTCTGTACTCTGAAATAATTTGACTAGAACTGGTTTCATCTCCTCTCTGAATGCTTGATAGAATTCACCAGTAAAGCCATCTGGGCCAGGACACTTCTTAGTGAGGAGTATTTAAATGACTTCATCAATTTATTCACTTTTTACAGGCCTGTTCAAGTTTTCTCCATCAGTCTGCGTTGGATTAGGCAGGTTGCGTGTTTCTAGAAATTTGTCCATTTCTTCTAGCTTTTCAAATTCGTTGGCATACAATTTTTCATAGTAGTCTATTATTATCTTTTTTGTTTCCATTGGTTCTTTTTTTGCATCACCTTTATCATTTCTTATTCATGTTATTTTTATCTCCATCTTCTTTTCTTGTGTTAGATTTGCCAATGATTTGATGATTTTATTAATCTCTTCAAAGAATCAACTTTATATATTGTTGATTCTGTCTATTGTCTTTCTCTTTTTTACTTCATTTATTTCTGCATTAATTTTCATTGTTTCTTTTTCTGGGGCTATAGGCCAACTTTGTCACTCTTTTTCTAATTGTTAGAAATCTTGCATTAAAACATTGATTTTGATTCTTTCTTCTATTTGGAAATATGAGTTTATTGCTATGTCACCAAGGTTTTGTCATGTTATATTTTTGTTTTTATTTGATTCAAATATTTGTTTTAAATTCCTATTTTTTTTAATTCCTTCTATTATCCAGTAGTTTTTAAGCAGGGTGATATTCAATTTCCATGTTTGTTTCTTTTCTTGATCTTCTGTTGTTGATTTCTAATTTGTGAGCTGAGTAGATACACTGTAGTACTTTGATGGTTTAAAATTTCTTGAGATTTGCTTTGTGGCCAAACATAGGGTTTATTCTGGAGGATTTTTCATGTGCAATGTAAGTTGTACTGTTTTGGGGTTTAGTATTGTGTATATATCTATGAGGTCAAGTTGCTTGACTGTTGTTTACTTCTTCTGTGATTTTGTTGAGATTCGTTCTAGTTTTTCTGTTTCATCAAAAGTTGTTTATTAAAATATCCTCCTTCTATCATTGTAGAGTTGTTTATTTCTTTCTTCAGCCACAAATCAGACACCAATTCATGTATTTTGAGGCTCTTTCATTAGGAGAATAGATATTTATTATGGTCCTCTTGTTTAATTGCTACTCTGATCATAATAGAATGTTCTTCTTTGTCTCTTATGCTGGTTTTTCCCTCAAAGTCTATTTTTCAAAGATCAAAATGGCCAATTCTGCTGTCTTTTGGATGCCATTAGCTTGATATATTTTTTCTAAACTTTGATTTTTAGTCTATTTTTGTCTTTGTACATAAGGTTTGTTTCTTGTACACTGCATATTAAAGGGTCTTATTTTCTTATCCATTCTACTGCTCTCTGCTCTTGACTTAATTCATTTACATCCAATGTAATTGTAAATAGATATGAATTGATACCATTCACTGTGTGATTTTTGTGGTACATCTTGTTTCTTGTTCCACATAATTTTCTGTGCTGAGTTCATTTTGTTTGTAGGTTTTCTTTTTATTTTCATTTCTGTTCTGCTAATGTTCTGCTAATGTTTACTATGCAGATGATACAACCTTGCTTGCTGAAAGTGAAGAGGACTTGAAATATTTACTGATGAAGATCAAAGAGCACAGCCTTCAGTATGTATTGCATCTCAATGTCAAGAAAACAAAAATCCTCACCACTGGACCAATAAACAACATTCTTATCAACGGAGAAAAAATTGAGGTTG
>NW_006408531.1:33606949-33611502 GCF_000296735.1 Chrysochloris asiatica | reverse complement strand
ACTGCTAAGTGCAAGGTTAAAACCCACCAGCCACTACTCAGAAACCCTATAAATGGTCACTGTGAGTTAGACCAGTCAATGGCACATAATAAGAACAGCATATCTGAATTGAGTTCTGAGTGGTATTGTCATGTATGCTATTTCACGTTGTTGCCTGCTGTTATTAATTCTCAATCCAAAGAACACCCTCTAGTGTTTTTTGTAAAGTTGGTTTGGTTATTACAAATTCCTTTAATTTATATTTATCTGGATATGTCCTAATTTCACCATCATATCTGAGGGACAGCTTTACTGGGTATACGATTCTTGGTTGGCAGTTATTTTTCTTTCAAAATTTTGTACATGTCATCCTATTGTCTTCTTCCATGCGTGATTTCTGCTAAGAACCAATAAGAGCTTAGTCGTATTGGTTCTTCTTTGTAGGTAACTTTTAGTGTTTACCAAGCTGCTTTCCTTGTCTTTGTTTTTGGAAAGTTTGATAATGATATGTCTTGGTGACTTTCTTTTGAGGAATATTCTGTTTGGATTTCATTCAGCTTCTTGAATGGTTATCTTCTCATCTCTCTTGATACTAGAAACGTTTTCTCCAAACAACTCTTTCACAGTTTTCTCTGTGCTTTTTATTGTTTCTTCTTGTTCTGTAATTCTGATGACCCATAAGTTATTCCACTTGATGGCATTCCACATAACTCTTACTTACTTCAATTTTTTTTTCATTCTTTTAATAATTGTTCTAGATAGCATACTACTATTGAGAAATTAATCTTTAAGCTAATTCAAGCTTCCATTGCTTTGAATCTACTCCTTTGCCCTGACAGTGTATTGTCCATTTTTGAAATCTTAGCACTAATCCTCTGGAATTCTATTTCAAGTTTTATATTGTTTCAAAATTGCATTTATTTCTTCTGTTTGTTCATGTAGAGTTTTCAACTCTTCTAATTTTATTTTCTGTGTTTGAAATAGAACAAGAAAAGGGAAGATGAAAAGAGAGTAGAGAATAGTAAAGAAAGATCAAAAGAAAAAAAAATAAGAAAGGTGGAAATAACAAACAGAAAGAAAAGAGAAAAAAGTGGAAGTAGAGATAGAAAGAAAAAATTCAAAGGAAGGGAAAGATAAGGAGAAGAAAATATTAGAACCAAAAACAATGAAACAATGAAAGGGGGAAAAAAAAAAAAGCAAAAAAATGCAGTGCCGTGCAGCTGTTGGATCTGGAGAGGTGAAAACTTGGGTCTCTTATCAACCAACTAACTCAAGAAGTGAGTGCATGAACTACATTTCAGAGGAGTTTCTGGCCCTAGATGGAATTCCTATAGGCCTAAGCATTGTTTACATTTAAGGTAGTCGATCTGGAAGTCATTTGTGGAGGACCTTTACAGGGCTGGTTTCAGTGTCTGTTGTGATCACAGGGTAGGTGGGGTCAGGGTAGCTGGTTATGAGGGGTTTTGCCAGACTAATGATGGCCTGGAGGTTCTGCAAATTTTGTAAGTCTAGAGCCAAGCCCACCAGAATCCAGGCCGCAAGGCAGTGGAGCCACCAACCACCTCACACTGCAGCAGCTCACAAAGGCGCAGCTTCCAATTCCCGGAAAGCAAGGCTTACACTGGGGATGGAGGAAAGTGGCAGCTGACGACTCCTCTAGTCATCAGGGTAGCATAGGGAAAAATAAGGAATTGCACCTTTCCCATGACCTGTGTGAATCTGCTCTACCAGGTTGCCTTCTATCACCAAAGTTGCTTGAGAAAGTTCAAGATGCATCTGGCTGTCAGATTGCTCACCAGTCAAGTTTCCTTTCATGGTCCCTGCTTAGCGTCTCCTCCCAGTAAGTATTTAACTCACTTCTCTAATCTTTCTTCTGCAGCTCAGTGTTCCAGGATTGCTATCTGTATGTTGCATTTGGTCTCGTATATGCAGCAGTTCGAAACTGCCAGCTGTTCCAGGGGAGAAAGATGAGGCTTTCTGCTCCCATAAAGATTTACAGCCTTGGAAATCTAGTACAGAGTCTCTATGAATTGGAGCAGACTCCACAGCACATAACCACCACCACCACCATCTTTATTGTATAGGGTCTGGTTAGCATTCTCTGTCTAGTTGGGCTTCTTGCTGGAAGTCAGCGTGTGATTTTATTAATTGTTGTTTTTGTTATTATTGACTTCCACCAAGTCAATTTCAGCTCATGATGGGTTTGAACTGCCAACTCTTGGTTAGAGTTCAGTGCTTATCCTACAGTGCCACACCAGGACTCCACTAATTTTATTGTTGTTGTTAAGTGCTGGTGAGTCAACTCCAACCCTTAACGACCCTGTATAGGGTTTCCAAGGAGCAGCTGGTGAGCTTGAACCACCAACCTTGCAGTTCAAATGGCTTTGCAGTCTGGTGCATCCCATAAATTCTTTACTGACAAGAAGAAAACAGTATATAAAGTATCTCCAGCCCTGACATTTTCCTCTGAGCTGCATACATATATAAGAAGGCTACAAAAAGCTCATGGAAAAATTCCATTGTCTTTCAATTCCATACTTATTGAAGTCCCCTTGTATACACTGCTACTAACTTGATATCTCCACCACTCATCTGTAACTTTGTTGCACTGTGGTGCCTTGTGAGTTGTTGTGATTCTGGAAGCTGTGCCGCAGGTATTTTAGATACCAGCAGGGTCACACATGGTGGACAGGTAAAGCAGAGGGTCCGAGAAAAAGAGGAAAATGGATTGGCAAAGTGGCAGCATCAATGGGCTCAAGTGTGACAACAATTGTGAGGTTGGCCCGGACCAGGCAGTGTTTCATTCTGTTATGCTGTTGATAGCTATGAGTCGGTACCAACTCAATGGCAGTTAACAACAATAACAACAAGTTGACATCTCAGTATGTTATCTAAAAGACACTGCAAAATTACATATACAAACAGAACCATTTGATCATGATAAAGTACATTTGATCCTTCACAAGCTTTTCCTATCTCTGGAAATTGTGCCCTGGTTCACCCAAATGCTAAGGATAAAGATTTAGGGGTATTCCTAATTCCTATGGTTTCAACCCTACTTGTGCCTCACATACCATCCATAAATAAATGTAATTGGCTCTAACTCTTTGGATATCTCAAATCTGACCATTCCTCACTCCCTCAGAAAGAAATCCTAAACAAGCAGTTACTTTTTGCCTGGATCAATGCAAGAGAGTGTTACTGCTCTTTCTGCAATCCATCCACCCAAAACAGCCAAAGTGAAAATTTAAAAATCCAATTCAGATCACATCACCAATTTCTAACTCTAAATGCTCCAATGCCTTATTTCATTTAGAATAAAATAGGTTGTTTTTGTTTTTTTTTTTTCCTTTTGCCCCATCATGGTTGTCTAAAGTGAATGGGCCCCACCAACCTCCCTAGGCTTGTTGTCTCCTTTCCTTTTCCTTTCTATTTAATATTTCAGTCACTCAGGTTGTCTTTCTGACCTTCAACTCTGATTAGTCTGTTTCCTCTCAGGACCTTTAAAACTGCTATTGCCTCTTTCTGGAATCATTTTCTCCCTGAAACTCTCATGACTACTGCCTTTAAATGTTTTAGGTTTCTGGTCATCTTTAATTTATCTGTTAATTCTCCTACTTAAAGAAGGTTTATCCAATCACATAAAATGTTTTTAAATGTGTTTTTTTTTCCATTATCTCTATCAGCTAGTATTAATCTGTGTGTATATAATATGTATATTTATATGTTTAGTTTATTGTTTATTTCTCTCCATTAGAAATGTAGGTATCTTTTTCATTACTATATTATCATCAGTCAGAATGTTATTGGCACTTAGTGAATCCTCAAAATATAGTTAATAAACACATGGCTCTTCGCTGACTTTTCTGTTTTTTATGCTTTGCTGGTTATCTCCATCCATTCTGTAAGGCTAGTATAATAGTGTGCAGAATAAAAACACTATCCGTTACCTAGAGCTTTGCAGAAGAAAACATAATTGTGAAAAAATAAGCAACTGAATGAATGTGACTAGGTACTGAGGTTTGCCTAAATAAACAGTGCCAATTGAAAAATAATACAATAGGTGAAGCAACCTAAAACCAACATAATATTTGATTGTCAATAAAATTGCTATTAAAGACTATATCTTCCAGAAAGTCAGCTTCCCAATATTGAACTACACAGTCTTACTATGGACTAGAAATAGACATGTGTAAGTGAACTTGATGACTGGTATGCAAAAGGCCCTGTTTTTCCTTTTGTATTTGTCAGGTATATTAAATCCCTCCTTCTCGTCTGAAGAAAAGTAATTGAAAGAACAGAGACAGGCAGTAGTGGTATATTCATGAGGAGTCCTTGGATGGCAGGAATTATTAGTGATTGGCCACTAATAAAAAAGTAGGCTGTTTGAAACAACCAGAGGTTCCTCTGAAGAAAGGCTACTTCTGAAACATCACAGTCGTTGAAAATCCTAAGGAGTACAACTCTTGCTCTAAAACACATGAGATGGAAGACACCATGAGATGGAAGACACCATGAGATGGAAGACACCATGAGATGGAAGACACCATGAGATGGAAGACACCATGAGATGG
>NW_006408531.1:33599101-33606849 GCF_000296735.1 Chrysochloris asiatica | reverse complement strand
TTTTTTTTTTTTTTTTTTGGCATATTCTTGGCACTGTCACCAATGGACAGAAACAAGAGTGATGAAGGTAGCCTTTCCCTCTAACATGACAGTGTACAATTTTTAAATGTATATGTTTTTATTAGATTCATGAGCATGCATTATCTTTCCTCATTATTAACTTTAAAAATATTAATCATGAAAGTAAAGGAGATAGACCATAGGTTTTAATATTTTGTCAAGCTGAACATTAAATGGCTCCAAATTGTTTTGGGAATTTTATGCTACGTCACTATTTGAAAGACATTTAACATCTACATTGTAGATTATCGGTTATGCAAAAAATTATAATAGGATATGAATGAAAAAGTCAGTCCAACATAATTGTTTTCAGGGAGTAAGTGGGGAAGGTTACTGAGAAGAGGCTACAACACATCACTTACAGTTTCATCTCTAGAGAAGGATCAGTTTACTGAATGAATCTTCTTGTGCCACCTCCTCTCATTCTATTTCTAGTCCATACTAAAGTCCAGTTGTAAGTCTCATCATTTATAGTACTCATCATCAAGAGCATGAACTCAAATCATTGACCGTTAACAATATTCTTACCAAGGAGATTTAGATCAATTTTGTGTGTGTGTAGGTGAGTGAGGTTAAAAAAAGAGTTAGGGTAAGGACAATGATTATACCTAGGACTTTAATATTCCAGTTGTATGTAAGTATTTTAAGCTCTCTTCACTGGCAGCAAGCAAGTTTCTATCATCTACATATCAAAATTTTTTGATGAGTTTTCCTCCAATCCTGATACCAGGTTGTTCCTCATGTGCACAATACAGTGTTCTGGAATTCCCATTCTTCATAATGTTATTCATAATCTGTTATGATCCACACAGTCAAGTGCCTTTGTATAGTCAATAAAGCACAAATATTCTCTGCTTTCAACCAAGGTCCATTTTGGTCTTTTATTTCTCTCCTGCCTTTTTAACGACCTTTTTCTGTCTTAATATATGATGTTTTTAATGTCATCTCAGAATTCCTCTGATATTCCATCAGTATTTCTAATGCATCAATCTTTTATTGAAATGGTCTGTAAATTCAGGTGGGATAAGTTCAAGGTCAAATTTTGGCTCTGTGGACTTGTTTAAATTGTCTTCAGCTTTCAGCTTGAACTTGCATATGAGTAATTGATGGCATGTTCTACAGTTTGCCCCCTTGACTTGTTTTGGCTGATGACGTGGAGCTTCTCCATTACATCTTCCCACAGATGCCATCAAATTTAGTGTTGTTAAGTGCCATTAAGTTGGCTCCAAATCATAGTGATCCTGTATAGGGTTTCTGAGGAGTGGCTGGGGGGTTTGCATCACCAATCTTGCTACTAGTAACACCACACCAGGACTACCTTGTCAAATGGATTCCTAATTGATTTCTGTTTATTCCATTTGATGAGGTCCAATTATTGTTATTGAAGAAAGGTATTTGCTCATTGTGGCTGCCACTGTATCAGAACATTTCATTGAGGGTCTTTCTTTTTTTCCTTGACCCTCTACTCTGGTGTGGCACTGTAAGATAAACACTGGACTGCTGACCCAAAGGTTGAAAGTTCAAATCCAACAATCACTGCTTCAAATCCCAATGTATCATTGCTATGAGTCAGAACTGACTTGATGGCACTTAACTACAATAATAACCACCACTTTACCAAATGTCCTAGTTATCTAGTGTTGCTACAACAGAAATACTACAAGTGGATGGCTTTAACAAACTAAAATGTATTCTCTCATAGTTTAGGAAGACAGAAGTCTGAATTGAGAGTGTCAGCACTGAGGGAAGGTCTTTGTCTCCTTTCAGCATCCGTAAGTGCAACATTTCTTGAAGATTGCCATGTATCTTGACATCAGTGTTGTTGTTGTTAAGTGCCATCAAGTCAGTTCTGTGACTCATAGTGATGCTGTACAGGCTTTTCAAGGAGTGGCTGGTGGGTTTGAACACTGACCATTCAGTTAACAGTGCAGTGCTTGTCCTACTGGGCCACACCAGGTCTCCAAACAGTTCCCTGGATCTAGGAGCTTTATAGTGCAGTGACCCCATGTACAATGGACACATTCCATTCCTGGTTCTTCTTTATTAGTGGTTGTAGTTCCTTCTTTCTCTTCTCACATCTCTCACCTTTTAGCTCTTGTAATATAAAATGTGTTGCATGCCACACCCTTAGGAATACCCAATATATCTAGTTTGGGTCCTGATGGGATTAAGTAAGGGTGCTGTATACAACCTTGGAGTCCTGGTGTGGCAATGCAGGACAGGCACTGAACTGCTAACCATTATGACTAGCAGTTCAAGCCCACCAGCTGCTTCTTGGAAATTCTGTACAGGGTGGCTATGCGTTGAAACCAAACTGACAGTGTTTAACAACAACAACAATCTAAACATTAATCACTTTACTGGTTTATCACATCATGGAGTATTATCATATAACTTTCAAATCATGGAGAAAACTGATACATACAAGGGTGAGTCAAAAACTGTCCGCACTTGTTATATTAAAATACTCGTCCATGACTAATGACAACATTGAGTGTGCATGTGAAATGATTCTGTTGAATAGACTAGTGACAGTGGATTATGTGACAAGTCATTTGCAAATCAGTCATGGTTCTGCTTATATAATAATCCACCACAGACTTGGATTTTGAAAAGTTTATGTGAGATGGGTATCGAAACAACTCACAGAAGAGCACAAACAGAAGTGTTTGGACATCTGCAAACAAAATTCAGACTTATACTCAAAGGAAGGTAAAAGCTTCTTTTAAAAAAAATTGTTACTGGTGAGGAGACATGAATTCATCACTACAAGCCTGAGAGTAAACAGCAAAGTATGGAATGGAAACATCCTCAATTACCAACCCAGAAAAAGTCCAAAACTCAACTATCAGCTAGAAAATTGATGCTTACAATAGTTTTCTGGGATTCTCAAGGGCCAGTACTGGAACACTATCAGGAAAAAAGGTTCAACAATCATCTGTGCTCCTTACACCCCAAAAGCCTGAACTTCTGATTAAATGCAGAGGATTGTTGTTCAAAGTTGTTGTGATCTTGCAAGACAATGCATGTCCACACACCTCTGCTCACACTGTTGATACACTGCAAAACTTTTGTTTTGAGGTGTTAAAGCTTCCTTCCTGTAGCCCTGATCTTGTTTTGTTCCCTGAATGCAGCCAGAAAAGGATACCCTTTATCACCACTCTTACTCTGGAATATTCATCTCTGATGAAGAAGTGAAAACAGTGGTGAATTCATGGCTTGCAGCTCAGCTTAAAATATTTTTAAATAATGGAATGCAAAAACTTGGGGATTGAAAAGGAAGGAGATTATGTCAAAAATTATATGTCTTTTCTAAACATTTTTTTAAATACATTCTACAGCCAGAGTGCTGATAAGTTTTCACTCACCCTTGTATTTTGGGAGGACACAATCAATCCAGAACCCCAAGCATGATGTCTTTCTCCAGGAACTGGGTCCTACTGATAACATGTCCAAAGTGTGAAAAGTAAAGTCTTGCCATCCGCTCTACAAAGGAAAATTTGGTTGTACTTCTTCCAAAACAGATTTGTTAGTTTTTCTGACAGTCAATGGTACATTCAGTATTGTTTGCTAACACCATAATTCAAATGCATCAATTCTTCTATGGTCTTCCAAATTTATTGTCCAACATGCTTTTGAGACTATTTAAAATAAATACCATGCTTGGGTCAAGAACACCTTAATACTCATCTTTAATCTTCAACACTTTGAAGAGATCTTTTGCTATAGATTTTCCCAATGCAATATTTCATTTAATTTCTTGACTGTTTCTTCCATGACAGTTGCTTGTGGATACAAGCAAAATGAAGTATTTTTGGCAACTTCAAGCTTTCCTCTATTTATCATGATGTTATTTATTGGTCCAGTTGTCAATTTTTAAATTTTGTTTAGATTGAGATGCAATCCATACTGCAGGCTGCCATCCTTTGTCTTCAAAAAATCAAATCAAATGTAAAATATAGGTGAAGTAATAATAGCCCTGGTAACATGCTAGTTAAGTGCAACTGCTAACCAAAACCAAAAAAGGTTGGCGGTATGAACTCATCAGTAGCTCCAGAGAAGAAAAGACCTGACTATCTACTCCCAAAAGATTATATTCTAGGGAATTCTATGAGGTAGTTCTACATTGTCCTGTAGTGTTGCCATTAGTGGTAAGCCACTTGACAACACACAATGTTGTTTTTGTTACAGTTGTGTTCCATTGAGTTGGTTCCAACTCATAGAGACCTTCAATCTTGTATAGGGTTTCTGAGGAGTGGCTGGTAGATTTGTACTGCCGATCTCGTGATACTTGTTGCTAAGTTCTCTTGAATCACTTCCAACTCATAACGACCCTGTATCGGGTTTCTGAGGAGCAACTCGTGAGTTGTGGATCATACTGACCTTGTGGTCCAGTGCTTATCCTACAATGCCACAACATAGATAAAATAAAAAAGTTCTCCAACCTCTGACATTTCACATCAGTTTGCATATGAGAGTAAAGTGACCTGGAACTCATTGTCAAGAGCTGGTAACAATAGTAAGTAGAGATGAGAATAGAAGGGCATAAAATAAGAGATAAAGTCATAATTCAGAATCTTAAAGAGAAGTATTTGATATTCTATAATCAACTTTATATGCTTAACAATACCATGGAAAAATTACTAAGAATTCTTGGTGGTTGTGCTGGTGGTTCAGTATTTTTCAGTTGGTTATGATTCACAGCAACCCTGTATAGGGTTTCTGAGGTTATAAATTTTTATGGGAGTAGAAAGCCTCATGTTTTCCTATGGAGAGGCTGATGGATTCAAATTGTTGAACTAGCATTTACCAGCAATATATATATGTATCTTAGAATTTTAAAAATATTATTTCATCTGATTTCTCCAGCAATCATATGATCAACATACTATGTTATTATATTATACTATGTTATAGATGACTGCACACAGGTTAAAAATTAAATGATATGTCTAAAGTCACAAAGATAAGAAAAGGCAACAAGGCATCTTGAATGTAAGACCAGCTGTCTTCAAAGTCCAGGCCCCAGATTTTGTTGTAAGGTAGCTGTTGTATTGTATCCTATGGGCAGTATGCTAGAATAAAGGAGAGTTGGGTTTCACGTACCACTTTAACTCTTCTAAGTTTTAAGATTCTGTTTAATTTTATTCAGCCTCAGTTTTCTTGGCTGTAAAAGGGTGATTCTAACATATATATCAGATATCATTGTACAAAATGAGTGGGAAGGTACATAAAGTAATCACCACAATATTTGAAATTCTAAATGCACTCAACACTTACACAAAAACAAGACAAATCCATTGTAGTTGAGTTGATAAAATTCTTAGCGACCCTACAGGGTATAATAGAACTGCACAATAGGGTTTTATTGCTGTTGTTAAGTGCTGTCAAGTCGGTTCCTGCATAGAGTTCCCAAGGAGCAGTGGGTGAGTTTGAACTGTTGGCCTTGTGGTTTAAACCAACCTTGCAGTCCAGTGCTTCATCCCATAGAACCACACAGGCTATAAATCTTCACTGGAGCAGAATGGCACATCTTTCTTCCATGGAGTGACTTGTGGGTTTGAACCACCAGACCATCAGCAGCCACAAGCTTAAACCACGGCACCAGCTGGACTCCAAAAATAAATAACAAACAATGAAAAGTTTAGGGGAGGTTGTAAAATTCAAATTATTGGAAGTTAGATTATAATAAGGGACCTACCTGTTGTTCATAGAAACTCTATGGCAAATTTTTTTAAAGATACCACTCTCTAATTTTGTCTTAAAAATATGGATTTTTAGATGTCTGTTTTTTAAAAATGCATTTATTTTCAATGTAATGTTTACTTAATGTGTAATCATATTGTTGCCCTCAGAACATGCATAAAATTTTAACCCAGCATAACCTCAGTGATCCTGAGTCATTTTGTTTTTAACAGTGTTAGGTTTGACTGTACAATAATACATTAAGCAGCAAACTATTAAGTGAGGCATATTGATAGAACTCAGGATATGCTCTGCTATATGAGGAAGGGAAAATAAGAGTCCACATTCATGACCAGAAAATACCTACATATTAATACAAGTTATGTAAAAATGTGCTTAGTATTTGAACTATAAAGTTAAAGTATACATGAAATATTTTAAATGGTCAATATTTTTAACAGCATTAGCAAAAGTGCAGGTAACCTTGAAAATACTTTGTAACCTGTTCAGAACCATAGTTAATCACAAGCATTACTCAGTTTTACAGACCAGGAATAGCATTCTACTTCATTAAGCTTTTATACATAGCAATATACTATGGTTTTTCCTAGTGCTTGAAAGTCCAAGACATTTTACAGTTTCCCCCTATTGCAAAGGAAAAGGATAAAATTCTTATTAAAATTAGTTTTCACTTGGTTAAAAGAAAGTTTTTCAAAAGAAATATCCACTTTTAAGATCTCTTTAGAGAAATCACTCCTTAGTTAAAAAGATTTCAAGCATAAGACAATATGACAATTTTGTCACCATGCAAAATGTGAAAACTGTAATTAACATAAGGCATTTCACGAAAGTATGTGACAGGATAAATGTGACTTGTGCAATCAAATCTTGAAATCGTGTAGGAGAGGAAAATCACTTGGCACAGGATCTTCATGGGAACCATGACATTCCTATAGCAATTTTGTATTACTATAACCCTGTTAAGGAACTCTGGTAGAGTAGTATTTACGAGCCAGACTGCTAACCTCAAGGTCAGCAGCTCGAAACTATCAGACGTTCTGCCAGAAGAAGATGAGGCTTTCTGCTCTGGTAAAGATTTAAAGCTTTTGGAAACCCTATGCACAGCCTCTATGAGTCTTACCGACTCCAAGGCACAACACTACCACCACCATAACCCTGATAAACAATACTTCAAATAACTCTCTTGGCCTTAGGGCAGCCTTGTTGGAAACTCTGAGCCACAAAACCAAATGGAAGAAGAAGTGAATGACAGGCTAAAGCACAAAAGATAGTTGTCTTCCAAAATTCTTTGCATAGATGAGTGAGTGCCTCCAGTGAGGCCTCACTTTCTTGAAAGATTTCATTTTTTATTCTATTAATTCCTGGAGCCTTGTTCGTTGCCAATTCCTTCAATGCACCTTGGACTTCTTCCTTCAGTATCATTGGCTATTGATCATATGTTACTTCTTGAAATGGTTGAACATCAATAATTTCCTTTTGGTACAATGACTGTGTTTTCTTTCTGTCTTCTTTTGATGCTTTCTGCATTATGAATGGAATACTTAAAAGGGGTTCTACAACTTGCCCAGTATAACAGGTCTCTTGCAGATCTTTTGCAGTGTTTAGAACCTTAGGTGAGATCATGTGTCCTATCCAGAACCTTCTGCAGTGGGACATTCCTGCTAGGAAGGACAAGAAGACCATCTGAAACAGCTAGTGATACAGAAGATATGCTAGTGTGTGCACCCATGGAAGCCTCAGCAGCAGGAATGTAATCTTTCACCATACTTATTCAACCTGTATGTGGAGCAAATAATTCAAGAAGCTGGGTTATATGAAGAAAAACATGGCATCAAGATTGGAGGAAGATTCATTAACAACCTGCAATATGCAGATGATACAACCTTGCTTGCTAAAAGTGAAGAAGACTTAAAGTATTTACTGATGAAGATCCGAAACCACAGCCTTTGGTATGGATTGCATCTCAATGTAAAGAAAACAAA
>NW_006408531.1:33596610-33598043 GCF_000296735.1 Chrysochloris asiatica | reverse complement strand
CTTTTATAACAATGGCAATATGCAATGTGCTTTTATGACTGAATAATTTCACTCAGCATAATGTCCTCAAGGTTCATCCGTGTTATGTGGTAGCTTACAGCTACTTTGTTATTCTTCAAGGTAGCAGAATATTCCATTGTGTGTAAGTACCAAACTTTGATTATCCATTCTTCCATTGATGGGCACTTATGCTGTCTCTGTCTTTGTGCTATTGTGAGTAAGGCTGCTATGAACATCGGTGTGCATATATTTACTTGTGCTTTGGCTCATATTTCTTGTGGATATATACCAAGTAGAGGAATTGTTGGATTGTATGGTAATTCTATTTCCAACTTTCTGAGGAAGAGCCATAGTATTTTCCAGGGTGGTTCGACCATTTTGCATTCCTACCAGCAACATAGGAGGGTCCCAGTCCCTCCAGAACTTTGCCAGCATTTATTGTCCTCTGCATTTTTGAACTTGGCTGTTTTTGCTGTGTGAGGTGATATCTGATTGTTGTTCTGATTTGCATCTCTTTAATGGAGTCCTGGTGTGGCTCTGTGGACTAATGTGTCAGACTGCAAATTCGTTTGAACTGCAAGGTCGGTAGTTCAAGCTCACCAAATGCTCCTTGGAAACGTTATACAAGGTCACTATGAGTTGGAATTGACTCGATGGTCCTTAACAACAACAATAATGGCTAATGATGGTGAATATTTTGTCATGTCTGTTGACTGCCTGAATCTGTTCCTTAGTGAGTGTCTGTCTGTTCATGTCCTGTGCCCATTTTTTAATTGGGTTACTTATCTTTTTCTTGAAGAGGTGTTGTGGTTTCCTATAGATTTTAGAAATTAATCCATTGTCTGATATGTAATTGCAAAAGATTTTTCCCCATTCTGTGGGTTGCCTTTTTAATCTTTTAATGAAATCCTTTGATGCACATAAATTTTTAATTTTTAGAAGGTCCCAATCATCTCTTTTATCTTCTTTTGTTTGTGTAATTTCAGCAATGTTTGGTAGTCTGTGTGTGCCCTGGATTAGAGCCCTTAAATTTGTCCCAATTTTTTCACCAATGACCTGGGATTCACATTTAGGTCTTTGTGGTTGTTGTTGTTATGTGCTGTGGAGTCAGTTCCAACTCATAGCGACCCTGCACAGGGTTTCTGAGGCTGCAAATCTTTACAGGAGCAGAAAGCCTCATCTTGCTCCAGTGAAACAGCTGGTAGTTTCGAACTGCCTACCTGCGGTTCAGAGCCCGACTCATAACCACTATGCTACCAGAGCTTTAGGTCTTTAATCCATGCTAAATTGGTTTTTGTATATGGTGTGACATAAAGGTCTTGTTTTAATCTTTTGCATAGTGATTTCCAGTTCTGCCAGAACCACCTGTTGAAAAGACTGTCTTCCCCACTCAATTGGCCCTTTGTCAAATACATTGGCCCTTTGTCAAAGAT
>NW_006408531.1:33591245-33592415 GCF_000296735.1 Chrysochloris asiatica | reverse complement strand
AATTAACTCAGTGCAGTAATTTATGTGGAACAAGAAAGTAGCAACACACACACCAAAATGACAGTAATCATTTCAAACCTATCAGAAGTTACAACAAATGTAAATAGATTAAGCGTACCAAACAGGAGACAAAATAGCAGAATGGATATAAACTTTGGTACATTCAAAAAATGGAATACAATGCAGTATTGAAGAATAATGATGAGTCTGTAGTATACCCTTTAACGTGGATGAGCCTGGAGGACATTATGCTGAGTGAAATTAGTCAACCACAAAAGGACAAGTATTGTATGAGACCACTGTTGTAAAAGTTAAAAGGTTTTCTTACTAAAATAAATAGTATGTTATGGTTATCAAGGGTGGGAGGGAAGGAAAAAGAATCCATAGGGTAGAGGGTAGACATACGTTAACTTGGGTAATGAGAAAGGTGATATACAAAAAGAGGAAGGTTGGTACAGGAAAGATAAAGGTAGTGGAAGACACAAGGAGGCATGCAAGGGCAAAAGTGAAATGGGGTAAACACTGTCAATTGATGCTATTTGGAAGGGATTGTAATCATTGTCATGACATGAAGTGGATGATTTGTTGTTTGTGGGACTGATGATCTGTTCTATAAACCTTCACTCAATTCACTATAAAATTATTTCTTTTTAATTTAATCCTATGTAAAAAGTCCAAGAGCTGAACAGAAATTTTCAAACAACAGCTTGAGAAGAAAAAGCTAAATGTTACAACAAAATGTGCAAAGATATGCAGTCAGAAAACCAAAAAGGAAGAACACGCTCAGCATTTTTCAAGCTGGGGGAACTGAAGAAAAAATTCAAGCCTCAACTTTCATTATTGAAAAGATTCCCTGGGCAAATCATTGAATGATGCAGAAAGCATCAAGAGAAGATAGAAGGAATACAAAGAGTCACTGTACCAAAAGGAAGTGATTAATGTTCAACCATTTCAAGAGGAGCATATGATCAAGAGCCAATGATACTGAAGGAGGAAGTCCACAGTGCATTGAAGGAATTGGCAAAGAACAAGGCTCCAGGAATTGATGGAATAAAAATTGAAATCTTTCAAGAAAGTGAGGTGCCACAGGAGGCACTCACTCATCTCTGCCAAGAAATTTGGAAGACAACTATCTGACCGACTGATTGGAAGACATCCATATTTGTGCCC
>NW_006408531.1:33567978-33590995 GCF_000296735.1 Chrysochloris asiatica | reverse complement strand
AGAAGTATGAGTATTCCAGAACACTTAATTGTGCTCATGAGGAATCTGTACCTGGACCAAGAAGCAGTTGTTCCAACAGAACATGGGAACATTGAGTGGTTTAAAATTAAGAAAGGTGTGCGACAGGGTTGTATTCTTTCACCATACTTATTCAACCTGTATGCTGAGCAAATAATCCAAGAAAATGCTTTGGGTTATATGAAGAAATGCATGGCATCATTAACAACCTGTGATACGCAGAGGATACAACCTTGCTTGCTGAAAGTGGAGAGGACTTAAAACATTTACTGATAAAGATCAAAGACCACAGCCTTCCGTATGGCTTACATCTCAATGTAAAGAAAACAAAAACCCTTACCACTGGACATATAAACAACATTCTTATCAATGGAGAAAAGATTGAGGTTGTCAAGAACTTCATTGTTGGATCAACTATCAAAACTCACGGAAGCAGCAGTCAAGAAATCAGAAGATGTATTGCAGTGTTGAAGAGCAACATGTCAGCTTGAGTACGAAGGTATGCCTGACCAAAGCTATGGTGTTTTCAATAACCTCATATGCATGTGAAAGCTGGTCACTGAATAAGAAAGACTGTAGAAGAAGATTTGATGCTTTTGAGTTATGATGTTGGAGGAAAATATTGTACATGGCATTGTTCTGCCCATAGAACCAACAGAGCTATATTGGAAGAAGTGCAGCCAGAATGCTCCTTGGAGGCCAAGATGGCCAAACTTCATCTCCATACTTCCGACATATTGTCAGGAGGGAGCAGTCACTGGAGAAGGATATCATGTTTGGTAAGGTGCAGGGTCAGAGAAAAAGAGGAAGACCCCCAACGAGATGGATTGGCCAAGTGGCAGCATCGATGGATGCAAGCATGGCAACAGTGGTGAGGTTGACCCATGATCAGACAGTGTTTCATTCTGCTGTGCATAGGGTCGCTATGCGTCAGTACTGACTCAATGGCACCTAACAACAACTATATGTAAAAGTTGGACAATGAATAAAGAAGATCGTAGAAGAATTGATGCATTTGAGTCATGATGTTGGAGAAGAATATTGAAAGTACCACAGACTTCCAGAAGAATAAGCAAATCTTTGTTGTAAGATGTGCAGCTAGAATGCTTCTTAGAAGCCAGGATGGAGAGACTTTGTCTCTCATACTTCAGATATCTTACAAGAAGAGACTAATCCCTTGAGAGGGACATTATCCTTGGTATAGTGGAGGGTCAGCAACTAGATGGATTGGTGCAGTGTCCACAACAATGGACTCAAAAGTAATAATAATTGTAAGAACAGCAGAATAGCACAGAACCAAGCAGTGTTTTGTTCTGTTGTTTATAGGGTTGCTATGAGTCAGCACCTACTTGAAGGCACCTAAGTCAACAACAACCACAATAGAAGAATCATGACTTAAAGGGAGGAAATGCAGAATAGAATTTTAAATTCTCGTGAAATCTAGACTTCCTGGAGGCATGGAGGCTGCATAATCTCCAGACCTTCAACTACAAATATCTCTGAACTCTTCTTAAAACCAAACTATGGATTAGCTTAACTAGTAAAAAATTCCACCTTGAACTGCCTACACTTTTAAATACTATGTATTGGGACAAAATGGGCCACAGCAAATGAAATGATTAGATAGCCAACAGTGAGTTTTTGTTCATGGAGGAAAAAGAAGGTGAGATGGTTGCACAATGGAAAGGATGCAGTCATGGTCACTGAATGTTACATGTGGAAAGTGTTAGATTAGTATATGTTTTGTTGTGCATATTCTCAACCACAAAAACAAAATCAATAATTTAAAATGTTGTGGAATAATGATTATTGGTCCTCATTTTTTTCGTGGCTTCTTACATCTGTGGTTGGAGTCTTGGTGTGGTGCTATAGGATAAGCATTTGACTGCTATCTACAAGGTTGGTGGTTCAAACCCATTAGCTGTCCCACAAAAACCCTATACATGGTCACTATGAATTGGAACCTACTCACTGGAACTTAACAACAACATTTCCTACCCAGTAAAACCCACACTTTCCAGACTGACATTTAGATTTCCAACAACCTTCTCTTGTATTCACTTCAAAGCAGTTAAATTGACCTACTGTGTCTGTGAGTTTCTGCCTTTCTGGATTGAATCATCTTAAATACAAGTTCTTCATGATCTTGGCTAATAGACAGAGACTTCTCCATTCCCAGAACACCTCATCTTTACTAAGTAATGTTTCTAAACAAGATCTTCTTGTTGTTCTAATACTTACTGAACATTTCTCCCTACCTTCCAAATGTTAGCTCCTAAAGGAGCTCTGGTAGTGTAGTGGTTATGAATCGGGCTGCGAACCGCAAGGTCAGCAGTTCGAAACTACCAGCTGTTCCATGGAAGAAAGATGAGGCTTTCTGCTCCCATAAAGATTTATAGCCTCAGAAACACTATACAGGGTCACTATGATTCAGAACTGGCTCCATGGCACATAACAACAACAAAGTAATATCTGTGTTACACTCAACTTGCAGCTTTGACAGAACATTTCTGAAATGCATTCCCAAATTGTTTTCTATCTGCCAGCTGCTCTTTTTCCTGCATATCCTCCTCTAATATAGTCCCCCTTAGAAGAAAGAGGATGCCATTCAGAGGAAGGTCATGGACAATCAGAGAAGAGAGCCAAACTCACTACTTTCAGCCATTGAAGAGGTAGTGGTAAATATAAAAAACACAGAAGTAGAGGCAACAGACAAAGAGGAAACATGTGCTTCATGGTATCTTCCATCCTTCCTCTGGTTGGGAATGAAATCCTTGAATGGTGTGTGTAGAATCATGAAATGGGCTTTACGATATTTCTCACCCCATATCCCATTATGGAGCAGCAATAGCACTAAAATTTGTAAGGTGGACGGTTGAACAGAGTATAGACCCAGGTATAATTTTTCAGAGCCCCTGGACTGCTGGGTCATGTGGTGTGCGTGTATTAAGTGCCGTTGAGTAGATTCCGACCCATAGCAACCCTGTATAGGGTTTCCAAGGAGTGACTGGTGAACTTGAACCACAGACCTTGTAGTTCAAATGGCTTTGCAGTCTGACGCATTAACCCACAGCGCCACACCAGTATTCCAAGTCATGTGGACAGTATTTAAAAATTACTTGTGACTCTATGGAGGAATTTAAACCCCCAATGTTGTTAAGTGTCAATGAGTTGGTTCTGACTCATAGGGACACCATACAGGGTTTTTTGAGTAGTAGATGGTGAGTTTGAACCACTGATCCTTTGGGTAGCAGTCAAGTGCTTATCCTACAGCTCTATACCAGTACTCATTTAAAACTAATGAGAATACAGAAACACCCAGACAGTTTGTTACTGAACTGAACTGTATTATGAATAATAATAATTTTATTGTTTATAGTTTGTAACAAGTTTGCATTTATTTAGTTTTGCTCCCCTCAACCTCACCAAGGAAAAAAGACATAAATGAAGATGAAAATTCTTCAGGAAGGGTGAATCATTAACATCAACACCTGACCAAGACCACCTTCAGAAGTCTTCAAAGAAGCACTACTGGTGTTTATCATAAAATGCCTGGGGAAGTCATATTTCTGTACTCCAACTTACAGCAAGAGAAAATAAGTGTGAAATAGAAAGGCTTACCCATCTCCAGATTTAATAAAGGACACTTTAAATTTGTGTCTCATTAAAGAACGCACCCTCCTTTCTCTAAAAGGAAAACAAATATTAAATTAGAATAACACATTTATGTTACTGATCTACTCTAAAAAAGACACAACTGTGTTTTGGGATTTATTTTTCTTCTTTCCAGAAGCTCAAAACAAATCACTGTGTAAGGATTTTGAATTAATCCTATTATAAGTAAGTACACTACATCTACCTTCTTAACATTTCTCTTTGTCATTTTCTAATATTCTATTAAATTGGTATTTATTAGGATTGTAGAAGGATAAACTGGGAAAAGCACAGCAAATAAAGAAATTGTACAGTAACTACATTATCTGGAAAGATATTTCAAGCTGTGTAATAAATCTTAATTACAAAGAAAAGAAACTGTAGCATATATATTTCTACGGCCTCACTAAGAACTAATCATTTGTTTTATCTCAATGAGTGGTTTAAATATTATATTCCTTGTCTCATAATTGTAGCAAATGAATCCCAACTTCTAACTTGCTTTTCAGTTTATGAAGTTATTTGAACATACAGAATTTGTTCTATTTGCCTTATCTTCATTATATAAAACTCAAAGTAGAATTATTTTAACCAATTTTTTTTTTTTTTTTTTTTAAGTGTGAGAAAACCAAGACACAAGCAGAGGGCACTTTGCTTGGCGTTCCTGGTCTTTGAGCCTTTATAATACAGGTGCCTGGAGTCCTGGTGTAGCACTGTGGGTTAATGCTCTGGACTGCAAAGTCATTTGAACCGCAAGGTCAGAGGTTCAAGCTCACCAGCTGCTCCTCAGAAACTCTATACAGAGTCACTCTGGGTCTGAACTGACTAGACAGAACTTAACAACAACAGCAATACAGGTGCCAGACATGCCTGAAGCAATATTCAGGCCTTACCTGTCTCCAGCTATTGTACTGCTCCCAGACATTGAGGCTTCCTAAGAGAGGATCCAAACATTATAGAGCAGAGAGCACAGAATTTCTGTTGTACAGAAGCCCAGAGTTTAATGAAATCATTGCTTTATGCCATTATGTTTGGAATAGTTTATTATACAGCAATAGTAATTAAAATACTAGACTTATCTTTACAGTTATTTCTCTATGATTATTAATGAATTAATATAATTAACTTTAATTAATTATTATTTTTTAATTAAATAGTTCATGTTAAACATAGGAACAAAATAAATGAAAAGAAAAAGAATAATATGTGGCCTTTCTAATCTTTGACAATGCTTTCATTAAAAAAAAAAAGTATATCTATCTATGAGATCACCAGATGATGAGTGTCTTGAGTTAGCAGTCACTCAAAATAAGACTGGGGAATTGTTTAAAGTAGAGTTGACAGTGGTGATGCTAAAGGAGAGAAGCTTTTGGTACCTTCATTTGCTGATGGAACACAACAAAATGAGAAGAGTCAGCTGTAAACATCCATTAATAATCAGAACATGGAATGTACAAAGTAAGAATCTAGAAAAATTGGAAGTTGTCAAAAGTGAAATGGAATGCATAAATATTGATTTTCTAGGCATTAGTGAACTGAAATAGACTGGTATTGGCCATTTTGAATCTGAGAATCATATGGTTTACTATGCTGGGAATGACAAATTGAAGGGGAATGGCGTCACATTCATTTTTAAAAAGAACATTTCAAGGTCTGTCTTGAAATACAATGCTTTCTGTGATAGGATAATATCCATACATCTACAAGGAGGACCGGTTAATATCAATATTATTCAACTTTATGCACCAACCACTAGAGTCAGTGATGACGAATTTGAAGAATTCTACCAACTTCTTAAGTCTGAAATTGATAAAGAATGCAATAAAGATGTATTGATAATTGCTGGTGATTGGAATGTAAAGGTTGGTAGCAAAGAGGATCATTAGGCAGAAAATATGGCCTTGATGATAGAAACAATGCTAGAGATTGATGGGTTGAATTTTGTAAGAACAATGTCTTCTTTATTGCAAATAGTTTTTTGAGACAACATAAAGGACAACTATACACATGGACTTTACCAGATGGAATAAACAGAAATCAAATTGACTACATCTGTGAAAAGAGACGGTAGGAAAGCTGCATACCATCAGCCCAAATCAAGCCAGGGGCAGATTGTGGAAGACCCATCAGTTACTCCTATGCAAGTTCAGACTGAAGCTGAAGAAAATTAAAACAAGTCCACGAGAACCAAAATTTGACCTTGATCATATACAACCTGAATTTAGAGATCATCTCAAGAACAAATTTGATGCATTAGACACTAATGACCTAAGATCCTAAGAGTTGCGTGATGACATCAAGAACATCAAAAAGGAAGAAAGCAAAAAAAAAAAGAACATTAAGGTAAAGACTAAAATGGATGTCAGAAAAGACTCTGAAACTTGCTCTTCAGCATACAGATGCTAAAGTAAATTGAAGAAATGAGGAGGTAAAAGAGCTGAACAGAAAATTTAAAGGCAAGCTTAAGAAGAAATAGTCAAATATTATAATAAAATGTTCATACTCTGGAGTTACAAAACCAAGCAGGAAAAACATGCTCAGAAGGAAAAATCCAGACTGGATTTGCAATGTTGTTTTGATGTGGCACTGTAGGGTAAGCACTCAGCCATAACATAGGTCTGAACAACAAGGTCAGTGGTTCAACCTCACCAGCCACTCCTTGGAAACATTATACAGGGTCATTGTGAGTCAAAACCAACTGGATGACACTTGACAATAGAAACATTGGTAAAATTTTGAATGAGAAAGAAACCATCAAAAGAAGATAGAAGGAATACACAGTTACAAAGTTACTGTATCAAAAATAAATGGTTGCTGTTTAACCATTTAACACTGAAGGAATAAGTACCAGGTGCACTGAAGGCACTGACAAAGAAAAAGCCTCCAGAAATTGCTGGAATTCAAACAGAAATCTTTCAACAAACTGATGCAGCATTAGAAACACTTACTCATTTATACCACGAAATTTGGAAGACAGCTACCTGGTCAATCAGCTGGAAGATATCAATATTTGTGTCAATTTCAAAGAAAGATGGCTTAACAGAAAGTGGAAATTAGTGGACAATATCATTAATGTCAGATGCAAGTAAAATTTTTCTCAAGATAATTCAAAACAGCTGCAAAAGTACATTGAGTGACCTGCCAGAGGGTCATGCCAGATTCATACAAGGATGTGGAAAGAGGGACATAACTGCAGATGTCAGATGGATCTTGGCTGAAAACAGTGAATACCAAAAAGACTTTTACTGACTATACAAAGGATTTTGGACTGTGTGGATCATGACAAGCTGTAGACAACATTGCAGAGACTGAGTATTCTGAGCAGAACAAAGGAATAGTGAATGATTTAAAATCAGGAAAGTGTGCACCAGGGACGCATTCTTTCATCATATTTGTTTAATCTGTACACTGACCAAACAAACTAAAAACCTGGATAACATGAGGAAAATGTGACATCAGGACTGGAGGAAGACTCATTAACATGAAGATCAAAGACCACAACTGTAAGTGCAAAGAAAACAAAAATCCTTACAACCATAACAATCTTTGTGATAATTTACAAGGGTGAGTCAAAAATTATCAGCACTCTTGCTGTAGAATTTATTTTAAAAAACTATTAGAAGACAGGTACATCATTTTTCGACATAATTTCCTTGTCCATCTGTGAACAAGCTTCCATATTCCCTTATTAAAATATTTTAGGTTGAGTTTTGAGCCACGAATGTCTTTACTTCTTCATCAGAGGTGAATCTTCATCCTTGAAAGGCTCCTTTCAAGGTACCAAACAGGTGAAAGTCCAATGGAGCAAAATCAGGACAATAGGGAGGATGCTTTAACACCTCAAATTGAAGTTTTTGCAGTGTCAACAGTGTGGGAAGAGGTTTACAGATGTACATTGTCATGCAAGATCACAACAACTTTAGATAACAATACTCTGCGTTTAATCTGAAGTTTTTAGGCTTCAGCTCTTCAGGGAGCATCTCACTGTAAGGAGCACTGTTTTTTGTTGACCATTTTCCCAGATAATGTTCCAGAACTGGCCCTTGAGAAACCTAGAAAACGCTAAGCATCAATTTCCCAGCTGATAGTTGACTTCTGAATTTCTTCTTGGTTGGTGAATGAGAATGTATCCATTCCATACTCTGTAGTTTATGTTCAGGCTCATAGTGATGAATTCATGTCTCAATACCAGTAATTATTGTTTTAAAGAAACTTTTACCTTCCTTCAAGTGTTGGTCCAAATTTTGTTTTTGCAAATGTTCAAACATTTCTGTTTATGCTCTTCCATAAGTTGTTTCGGTACCCATCTTGTACAAACTTTTCAAAATCCAACGCTGTGATGGATAATTTCACAGGCAGAGTCATGACTGATTTGCAAATGATTTTCCACATAATCCACTGTTACTCATCTATTTGACAGAATCATTTCATGTGCACACTCAATGTAGTCATTAGCAGCAGATGTGGATGGGTGTTTTAACATAACCAGAGTGTGGAGAAGTTTTGGCTCACCTTCGTACATAGAATGTAAGTAAAATTATACATTCATAAAATAATTGTTGACATACATTAGAAAATTACATAATAAATATGATTACAAAAATTTTAAAATATGCAATTAACTTATTTATGAAAATGATAACTTTCAAGTAGTTTCTATATATTGATGACACTTTTTTTGCTAAGTAAAAGTCACATAAATTATAAATGAAAATAATTTAATTTAAAAGGCTCTAACACCAAAATTATTTAATCCCAAAACATGAACATGTCAGGTATTGATCGTCACAATATTTCAGGTCCTTATCCTGGTATAATTTGTCTTCTTGACTTTTCAACATCTTGTCAAAGCTTTTTCTGATGGTTAGTAGTTTGGTCAAATTTATATATGGATTTTTATTGCTACATTTCTATATTATAGAACCTGTCATTGGATAATAATTTCAAGAAATGGAATTGAAATTTCTGAAGAAATCACCATAGTGAGTCAATGAGAGACAGTTATAGACCACATTCCAATTTAGTACATAATGTTGTTGTTGTTGCTAAGTGCCATGGAGTCTGTTCCGACTCATAGCGACCCTGCACAGGGTTTCAGAGGCTATAAATCTTTACGGGAGCAGAACGCCTCATTTTTCTCCCACGTAACTGCTGGTAGTTTCGAATTGCTGACCTTGCTGTTCACAGCCTGATTCATAACCACTATGCTACCAGAGCTCCTTTAGTACATAATATAGACATTTAATAAATACTACTATAAAAGATATACAGAGAGCACAGTGGCTCTATAGGATAAGCACTGGCCTGTGAACCACAAGGTCAGCAGTTCAAGCCCAGCAGTCATTCCATGGAAGAAAGATTAGGCTTTTTCCTCCCACAAAGATTTAAAAGCCTCAGAAATCCTACACAGGGTCTCTTTGAGTCGAAACTGGCTTCACAGAACATAAGAGCAAAAATAAATACAAATTGGAATGGAAAAGTTGTTTTTAAAATTGATAATATCCAGAACTCAACTAGAAGAAGAGAGAAGAGGGGGAAAAAATGGTAATCTGATACAATTTTATGAACTTGACCTACACCTATGGCTGCAGTAGCTCAAAAGAGGGAACAAATCTTTACAGTGAGGATCATTCCCACCCCCTCCATACACAGAGTAGACAGGGATGGGCAACTTGGACATTGGCTACCCAAAATGGGGGGAGCTACAAAGGCAAGAAGTGACTGGCTTACAAGTTTTCACGAGGGAGCCTAGACCCAGAGGGCTTGGAGGAAGGTAGAATCTCCACTGAGTAGTATCCAATCTGTCTGGGCAGGGCTCATGCAAAGAGATGGGGATAGGTCCCTTGTGCTACAATGGTGAATAATTGTTATCAGGACTGACTGTGAAGGTGGGAAATGTAAAGGTAAACATTTTGTACCAAAAGCAGGGGAGTGATTGACTATGCAGTCCAGTTGACGAGGTCCCTGGAACCATCAATGGAGAAGAGCGGAGAGTGGGACCCTACCCAGAGAAGCAGTGACGCCAGAGGTGGAGGGAGAAATGATGATGTGGAGAGATGGAGTGGCTGGGAACTTTAGACCAAGAGGGAGAGGGGCTGTGTGCTGATGACTGGGGGACAGGCTTGCAGGGTATATACCCTGTGGTTGGTTGATGATGCATAGAGAGGATTGTAACCATGGCAATGAAATGATATACGATAGGATGAATGTAAAACTGATGTTCTCCCATGTAAACTATAACATAATTCAAAATAAAACATTTTTTTAATTGATAATATTCAATATTGACAAAGGGAAGGGAAAATGGCAAGCACATTCTCTACACATATTAATTTATGATAAGACTTTCTTAGAGGAAATTTAGTAATATTTATCAAAAGCCTGATAGGTAAAAAGTGAAAGGAGCCCTGGTGGCACTGTGTGTTGGGCACTGGGCTGCTAACTACAAGGTCAACAGTTCAAACCTACCAGGCCCTTTGCTGGAGAAAGATGAGGTTGTGTGCTCCTGTAAATATTTTCATTCTTACAAACCCTTTAGAGATTGCTTCAATGGCAATGAGTTTGGTTTGGGTTTATTTTTTCCTTTTCTTTTTTGGCATAGGTAAAACATATCTACAAATATATCTTTACTGATAGTTATAATATTGAAACATTGTTTTTCTATTGTTGTTGACACAAATTCTTAAAATTCTTATTATTCTGGTTTGGTAGGTCAGAATTAAATATGAATCTGAGTTAAAATCAAGAGGGGTTAGTGGGATAGTGTTCCCTTTAGAGGTTTTAAGAAATAATCAATCTTGTTGGTCTTTCCAACTTCTAATGGCTGCCCACATTCCTTGGAGATGGGCCCCTTTGTCCATCTACAAAGCCAGCAGGGAGCAGAGAGTGGGTTGAGTCCTCCTCACATTGTAATTGTTTGATCCCTTCCATTGTTGTAATGACTCAGGTGATTAAATGGATTATACCTGGAGATTATATGGATTATACTCTGCCCAGCTCAAGGTAAAGTCTATACCTTCAGTAACATTTGCAACGTTTTTGTTTTTGCCATGTAGGATGATAACACATTCACAGGTTCTAGGGCTTAGGTGCTAATATATTTGGTGTGAGGACATTGTTCTGCCTACCACACAATCTGTGTGTCTCAGAAAATGATAGAAATTCAATAACTGAGATATTCTCATGCATTGTACAAGGTTGAGTAGAAAATGATCTGCACTCCAGTTATGTTAAAACAGCCATTCTTGTCCACAGCTGATGACAACATCGAGTGTGCACATGAAATGATTCTGTCAAATAGAGGAATGACAGTGGCTTATGTGGCAAATCATTTGCAAATAAGTCATGCTCTGTGAAATAATCCATGACAGACTTTGGTTTCTAAAAGTTTGTGTGAGATGGATACCAAAACACTTCATGGAAGAGCATAAACAGAAACCTTTGGACATCTGTAAACAAAATTTGGACCAATACTCAAAGGAAGGCAAAAGTTTCTTTAAAAAATTGCTACAGGTTAGAAGACTGTATTCATGACTATAAATCTGAAAGTAAACTGCAGTGAATGGAATGAAAACATCCTCAATCACAATCAAGCAAAAAGTCAAAAGTCAACCATCAGCTAGAAAATTGATGTTTACAATTTTCTGGGATTCTCTAGGGCCAGTATTAGAACACTATCAGGAAAAAGGTTCAAAAATCAACAGTGCTTATTACAGTGAGATGCTCACTGAAGAGCTGAAGCCTAAATTTTGGATTAAATACTATTACCCAAAATTGTTATCCAAAGTTGTTGTGATATTGCATGACAATGCACGTCTGTACACCTCTTCCTACACTGCTGACACTCTGCAAAACTTCATTTTGAGGCGTTAAAGCATCCTCCCTATAGTCCTGATCTTCCTCCATCAGACTTTTATCTGTTTGGTCCCCTGAAAGCAGCCCTTCGAAGATGAAGATTCACCTTTGATGAGGAAGTGAAGGCAGTGGTACATTCATGGCTCGCAGCTCAGCCTAAAGTATTTTTTATTTAAGTAATATGAAATTTTGTTGACAGATGGATAAAGGGTATTGAAAAACAAGGAGGTTATATCAAAAAATGGTGCATTTGTCTTTTCTAACAGTTAATTAAAGTAAATTTTACATGGTGGGGATCATTTTTGACTTACCCTCGTAGTATTATACAATCATTAATGTTTTATGTAATGTAAGGAATCTTAGTGGTGCAGTGGTTAAGTACTCTGCTGCTAACTGAAGGGCTAGCAGTTTGAACCCACCAGCTACTTTTCAGGAGAAAGATCTGACAGTCTGCTTCCATAAAGATTTACAACCTTGGAAGCATGTGGGGACAATTGTACTGGGTCTTAATGATTTCTATGAGTCAGAATCAATTCCATAGAAATTTTTGGTATGGTGCCTTAGGATAAGCACTGGATTGCTAATCACCAAGCCAGTGGTTCAAACACACCAGTCACTCCTCAGAAACCCTATGCAGGGTGGATATTAGTTGGAACCAACTCGATGACATTTAACAACAATATAATGATGATTAATCATTTGCACTTAATGCATGAACACTCTATCTACATTATAGAAAAAAACAACAAAAAACAACAACAAAAAAACAGAGATTTTAGTAATTTGCTCAGGTTTTAGTATAATGCTGTAGGATTAGCCCTGGACTGCTAACTGAAAGGTCGGTGGTTCAAACTTACCAGCTGCTCCTCCGAAAACCTATACAGGGTTGCTAGGAGTCAGGACCGACTCGGTGATACTAAACCACATAGTAAGTGGCAGAGTTTAGATTATGAATGGAGGCTGTCTGGCTGCAGAAGTCATATGTTCAATAGTTCATCACTTGGACGTTCATAATTTAGTTATGTGAAATAATTGGGTTAAATATACATTTTGTATGCTGTAATCCCCCTTTAAAAAAATTGTACATAAACGATAAATTATCTCATTGGCTAGAAGATATAATTCTATGTTTTTTAAATGTTTAAGGTACATGTTATTGCCTAGTAGTTGTTTTTAACCCCCCCCAATTCAATGTATATAAAATATTTGATGATCTACATTTTTAAGTTTTGAGATTGTAAAGACTGTGATTTTATGTTGTTAAAGACAGTGAATGAAGACAGTGAAATGCAGAGTTAAATTGCTCACTAGTGTTACAAAGTCAGGCTTGAGGTTTTTACCATAGCTTAAGCGGCTGAGTGTGGAGGAACTGGGCTTCACTTTAGTTGCATTCCATGAGTTGTTCTCAGAGGTCAGTGAGGCAATAGGTATGAAACAACCTTGAGAAACACTTTAAAGCAGGACCAAAGTAAAACAGATGGAGGTTTGGAATAAGTAACACATTTTTTCCCCATAGAAACTAAGTAATTAACAATAGTCATGTCCCCAGATAAGACAACAAAAAGCCCTTAAGACATTGTAGAATGGAGTAGTATATGAAATAAGTATATACTAAATGAAGTAAGTCTATCTCTTGCCTTCATGCATGTCTATGAGAGAGTTGGGAGTCTCTCTTGTCTCTTCTATGGAAATCGGATCCAGGGATAATAGGAAATGGAGGAAGGGCACAGCCACCTTCAGGGATGGAATTGCATTCCTAAATACAGCACCTGTTCATAAATGAGGCATTGCTGGTAACACATTTCTGAAGGGTGTGATGTAGATTTCATTTACCCATAACAAATATATGTGATCATTCTTCTATATGGGGAAAAAATAGAAGAAGTAGTTGACTAATTTGAGTAGACCATTACAGTAGATCAATTGAAGCAGGATTTAATCTTTCTTCTAATACATATTTAAATAAAACATTTTCCATGAAATTTCAAAAGAATACCTACAGTGTTTAACAGTACAGTAATCTGGACAACAGATTTTGGTGTCACACAGATATGTCACTAAAATCCTGCTACTGAGAACACATGCATCTATAACGAAGATACGTACTTGATTTCTTTAAACCTGTAGTTTCTATATCTTTAAAATGGAATTTGAACCAATTTTCAGGTTTCCCTCCTGAAAATAAGTCCAAAGTATATGAGGCAGTCGCATAATCCTTCCTTCTAAGGCTAGCCAGTAGGAGGAGGCATCCAAAAGTTTGTGAAAAAATAGAATGTGAAGAAGTCAAAGTGATGAGGATAATGTAGATATAGTGCATAAGACTGTGGCTGCTGTTATAGTTAAGTGCCGTCGAGTCAGTTCTGACTCATAGAGACCCTGTATATGGTTTTCGAGCAGATGGTGAGCTTGAACCACCAGTCTTGCAGTTCGAACCAACTTTTGCAGGCCAGCACATTAACCCACAGCACCACACCAGTACTCCCGTAAATGTTCAACTTTCTACATGTTTCTGGTTCCCTCCCATGAGAACACTTTGCCAATGATGTCAGATTAGGAACAAAACCTAAATTGGGTGTCTCAAGAAGCAAACTCTTAACACAAGAATTTGTGTGAACTCTGATTTTGAAAGTGATCCCAGAAAGCACTGCTGGGGAAATGAGGCAAGAAAAGGAAGGAATCTAACCTAGTGTGAATAAAAGAGTTAATATTATGGGTGATTAATGCTGAATCCATGTGGGAATCCTAATGGTGTAGACAAGAGCATGTTTAGATTTCTTATCAGATAATTGTGGAAGATGGAGTATTTATACACCAACTCTAGTGGGCTGTTGAAGGAGGACTGTTCCTGGGGCTGTAACTTCACTCTAGAGCTAAGAGGAACTATGGGTAGGGCTCAGAGGCAGTCAGAAAGCATTCATTATACTTTTTCTAATGTGGCTTCTGGTTGCAGGGAGACCATGACAAGATTACGGATGGGTCCATCAAAATGCATTATTGCTATTATGAATAAGAAAAGGTAATAGAATCATCTTGGCAACGTGGTAGCAGCATCTTCACCATTCAGCAATAATTTGCAAGGGTTTTTTGTTTGGTATGGCAAAGTACTTCCATCTCCAGCATCTACAGAACAGTGTTTTCTTATGTGTAAAGACAAAAGGAAAACAAAAACAAAAAACAACTAAAAGAAACATTTGTGACTAGATGTCCAGACTTGTTGATAATCACTTTCCCTACTATTCCAGGCATCAGTTCCATCAAGAGGGTGAACATCCATTACCCACCGGGCACTACAGTAGGTAAGAGCACATATTTGGCTGTTCAAATTACATTAAACATTGAAACGTACTTTTCCGAGGAAAGCAAATTGACAAATGGGGTAATTAAGAGTAGGTATCGCTGTGGGTTAATGCATCAGACTGCAAAGCCCTTTGAATTGCAAGGTCGGCGGTTCAAGCTCACCAGCTGCTCCTCGGAAACCTTATACAGGGTCGCTATGAGTCGGAATTGACTCGACGGCACTTGACAACAACAACATTATCAAATTCTAATGAAACATCTGTGTTCAGCAAATTTAACAAATCAAATCACTTTCAACTCTCTGAGACTGAGAAATCAGTTCTGAAAATTCAATCCCAAACTTCTGGAGAATGGGGTCTCTATGCCCTATTCAATTTTCTTTAGGCATTATAAAATGTCATATTTATACAAAGAAAACAATCACCTGGGGTTATTTGAGGTTTCAAGTATAACTATCTTACACAATGTCAATTCCTCGGTAAATTCAAATCCCATTTGAGATGGAAAGTTCTTGATGGTTTCATCAATCTTAATGTCTTAAGACGTTGTGTAAAAGCTGGCTATTTATCTTCTTGTTGGTTGTGGTCGAGTAGGCTGGATTCATGGCCTATCCCATATATTCCTTCGCATTTTCAAGGTTGTGACCTTTTAGAAATAGATGACCTGGCCTTACTTCCAAAGAGTCTCTGGGTGGGTGTGAACTGCCAATGTTTTAGTGCTGAGCCTTGGGTGCCATTCAGGAACTCTTATGTAGCGTCCTAAACCCTACTTTTCCGCAAGCTTGGGAATCGATTTACCCCCATTTCATTCCGTTGATTCAGAGATCCTGCTAATCTCAACATCGCATGTTCACTTAATAAAGAAATTCGGCTGGGATGCTCTCACTAGTTGCTTGGGATGTACAGGAAACTTTATTCTTGGTCCCCAAATACCCAGACCCTTGGGGCCTTCAGCTAGATGAGCTTGCTGTGCCCTTTCGCATGCCGCCCGCAGGTGGCAGCAGCGGGCTCCAAAGCGTGTCTCTCAGCAGGTAACCAGCGGCCGCAGCACAGCTTGTGGCGGGCGCTGCAGAGCAGAGCCTGGAGTATCTAACGCCGGGAATTCACTCAGTCGGGACGGCCCGTGAAGCTGACGCATTGAGTGCTAAAATTGTCCCTAATTCTTTAATATTCTTTTGTAAACAAACAAGTTTGAGTGAAAATTTACTATGTCCCCCACTCCCTCTGATTAATTCTCCTACTAACTCCTAAAGCAAACCAATGCCTCTCCAATTGGAAGAACTGCCGCGTTAATTCTTCTCCACGCTTGGACCCTTGCAGATCCCTTGGGAAACCGGCCGGTTCTGGGCGGCGAGCACTGCATCGGAGGCCGAGTCGTCCTTCTTGCTTCCTTGGGCCACTCAGGCTTCCGACCGGTCCGGAGGCCTCTGATGCACCCCGGTTTGGTCACCCCACCCTCTTCCCTAATCCTCCTCGTCCAATTCAACATACACACACACAATCGCGCGCGCGCGGCGCACGGCTCGCGTGTAGTGCTGAGGGCTCCACTGCGGAAACCAGCCGAGCAGCCACAGCTATGCTGCCCGGGCTCCTCGTCCCGCGGCCCCGCAGCGCCCGCGCCGCTCCTTCCCGCCCAGACACCATCGCCAGCAGGCGCGTCGGCGGTAGGCACGGCCGAGCTCGGAGAAGTTGATGCTTCGGGAGGGGGCGGCGGGAGCAGGCTGAAGGATTTGTTGGAGGAGGATTAACACATCTGGCCGAGGGGAGGGGCAGCGCCGCAGCAGGGACGCGGCGGGACTAGGCATCGCTGCTACCCCCCGCCACCGCCAGCGCCCGGGACGCCGAGTCCGGACGCCCCCGCCCGGCCTGCGCCCCGCCCCGCCCGTTGGGCTCCGCAGCATCGGGCGCAGAGGAGGCGCGGGCGGCGCAGAGAGGCGGGCAGCGCCCCGCGCGCTCTTCTGTCGCCCCCGGAGCCGGCGCGCTGAGAGCGCAGGGCTAGTGCGCGTCGGGCGGCGGCCGCGCTGGGGGGCGTGGGGCGAGTCGCCGTGTGGAGCGGCGGGGGCGAAACTTCGGGGCCAGATGCCCGAGGGCGCGGCGGCGCTGCGAGGCTACCGCTGCTGCTCCTGCGGGCCCCGGGCGCGTCTCCGCGGGCGGCGCTTCCCGCGGCGCGGCGTGTGCATCGAGCGAGTGAAGGTATGTGTGGCGGGTGCGGCTGGAGCTGCCGCCACCGCCGCACTAGCAGGTCCTAATGCCTGTCACTTCCCAGGACGCTGGCAGCGGCAGCCCGGAGCCCCTGAGCCCTCGGCAGGTTCGCCTGTCCTTCCCAGCGATCTGATTGGATAAAGTGGGGGCTCGACGGTGGCCGACGTGGGACAGTCTGGCTGTGGCAGGGGTCTCGGAAACCATGGGTTATTGCAGTGGCAGGTGCACGCTTATCTTTATCTGTGGCATGCAACTGGTAAGTGACACTTGGGTCCTCTTATTCTGTAATGTGTCTTTGAGATAGTGGGTAGAGGAGTGCAGTAAAGGGTCTGCCATTGATTAGAATGGGAAAAAAAAAAAAAAGAAAAGGTGACAGGTCTATTGCCTATATTAAAAATGATTTCTTGGAGACGCACTGTGGGGTGTAGGAGAGGTGAGCCTGCTGCCCCCACCTATTTCTGTCTCTCTGAAGACAGTTTGGCAGGTGCGGGTTAAACTTGTTTTCTTTAATTTCTTTAAGCAAAGCAAGGTATAGCTCTTGTTCCTTTATGCATTGCATTTCTGTTAATGTAACAACGTGCTTGCCACATTTAATTTACTGTACAGGTGCTAAAATACAAATAGGGAATTGTCCACTTTTTTTCATGGGCTCATTTTTGCAGTATCTTTGTTTCTTCATTCACATGTGTTGTATTTTTAGAAATATATTGTCTTGTAAGTCTGTTGCTCTAACAGACCCCTATTTAGGGTAGTTAATATAGCAGTCTGATCTAGAAGCGACATTGCGTTTTAAAAAGTATATGGATTAAAGAGAAATACTTGGTTGAACTCTGCAACACCGTTACCATAGTCTGAACTGGTAACCGTTAAATCACAATGTCTTAAAATAATTTCAAGAGGAAAATATTCTATTTCATATAATATTTGTAATTGCACTCCTGAAATAAATCATATTGTTTGATTCCGTAGGATGTAGTATTATATATACTTTTTGAGGAATGTTGTACAGTTGTAAAGAAGTAAGAAATCAGTAATGGAAAACGTCGTGTCACTGAATTTGAGTTCTGTAAGGGCGATGGAAAGAGGGGTTGAGGATAGAGTTTAGAGGTGAAAAATCTTACCCTAAGTGGTTAATTTGGGGTAAGAGGTACTTGTTTATTCCTGTTATTAAATAGCTTTCCATGGAAAGTATAAATTATTTCGAACAGCTAAATTTCCAACAGTTGTTTTATAAAGACTGAAAGAGCTACTAGACTGAAGGAGATCTCTGACATTCCAATTAGTAAAGTGTTCAAAAAAGTGAAAATTTGTATCTGGAACTGACAGTGTTCTTTATCGTTAAGCTGTCAGAAAGTCTGTGTGTGCTGGCTGTTGTTTAATTTTCAGTTGAAGCAATGTTTTTGTTGTCTGTTGTCTCCGCGTGTTTTTATTTCTCAGGAAAGTTATCTGATGATACACAGTTTGATCTATGAATTACTTATGCACTTGCTGATATGAAGAAGAACATAGAGGTCTAAACATAATTTAAGGATGTAATATTTTCTCAATGATGGGTAAAGCGGTTTATTTTTCTGTATGACAGATTTAAGTTTTACAGTAAAGGCTCTTAATGGTAATGCTAACTAAAACAATGAAAGTTTACATTGGAATACTACTCATTAGGCCCAATATGCCAAATGCCACATTGTATAACTAATTTTAAAACAATCATATATTTACATATGATTCAGAAAAGAATGCATTTGCTAATTCACTGGTGATATTTTGAGGATGAGTGGGTGGGTAAGAGCATTCATGCAGAATTTTTTTTAATGTGATGTAATTTTTAGTCATTTAGCGTGGAAGTGTGTAATTACTGAAAATATACGCATTAGATCTATATGCTGTTGTTTTTTATGATTACGAACTCCTCAAGAACGTAAACAGTTCCAGAAAAATACAAGTATATAAGTGGGAAAAGTTAAATACACAAAGTAACATGACCAAGCTAAAGATTTGTTTTCCAGTGTTATTGTGCTCACGTGCGGCTGTAGGTACATGCATGTGTGTGTGCATGCATGCAATGGTACATTGGAGAGGTGCTATGTAACTTAAAAACCAAATTCTGAATCACAGCGTAGCGTGATTCACTAACAAATTAGTGGTACCTATAACCTAGGAGTATTCAATCTACAATTACATATTTGAATCCTAAGGAGTATTTTGTACTCTCTAAGAATCATGGGATTTTTTTCCCACCATTCAGACTTTATGTGTCACCAGGGTAATATAATTAGCAGCCATGTTAATGCAGATGCAGAACAAAAACAAAGGATGAAGAAAATTCAACTGGTTTCATAGAGTGAGATGATCACATCTTAGAGGAACTTAAAGATTGATGGTATTTATTGCTTCTTAAAAATACAGTTTTTAATTTTAATTAAATTAATTCCTTTGCACATTGATAATTGTAAAACACTGCTCTAAAAAATGGATAGGTATATACGTCTTTCTTTGCTCTAGGCAAATTTATCTTGAAAACTTTTTGTATCTTTGAGTTCAGTTTTCAGAATAAGTATGACTTTTTTGTACTCCTTTGATTGACATAAAAGTTCGCCCAGTTCTGCTTACTTCTGAAGTGTTTGACGTGTGTTCTTGTAACATATGGATGTGGCATTTTTGTAGCTGTACAGAAAAATCTTAGTATATTTAGTCAAAGCCAAAGTTAGGCTAGTGTCCAACTTTATTAAGTTTTTGAAAATAATCTCAAATTCTGTAAAAACAGTATTTAGATTTTAATTGAATTTAAAGTAATATTTATCTTTTGGTCAGCTTGCAGCTAATCTTAAGGGAGGGGGAGAGAGCTTTTGGTATTGTGTAGATGGAGACCAATTCATCAGGTTATGCTCAGAGCAGACACAGGGCTTTGATTATTTAATCAGTAAAGGACATACACAGATCCTCCAGAGAACCTACCTGTTAGAATTGTACATCTTTGCTTTTAGTTATGTAAATGTGCATTTAATGTGGTGTTTGGTAGACTACAAGTATGGATAGTGCGTATACTTTTTCTTTTTAAATCAATAAATCAGTTTATAGCACAGTAATTTAGAAATTCATACCTTAGGATTCAGCAAAAACTTTCATTTTCTGAAAAAGTGTCTATACCTCTATATCATAAATGGAAATCTTTTAGCTGTATGGCTAGAATAATTTTAGATTTTAGGGTGATTCCTAAGAGACAGGGTGCGATCTCTGGAAGCAGATTTGCTCCATGTACAGAATCCAGAGTTTAAGCTCATAATCTCCAGGAGGTAATTTTCTTTTTATCATTGCTCTCTTTAATACTCAGAAACTGAAGATTTCAGATAGGAACAAAAATCATCATGGTTTTTGGTGGTGGTCGATATGAGTATGGTGGTAGAGGGCTGCACCAATTTAACTCCTTGTTTGCAACTTTCAGCAGTGTGTGAAGCAATTTCAGTTGCATTTTCCCCTCCTTTTCTCTTATACTTGGTAGAGTCAAAGAGTACTTCATAAAATATTGGGAAAAAAATATATTCAGATACTTCTCAGTGAAAACCACTCTGTTATAAGTGAAAGTGTATAACATAACTGTAGATTGAAAAGACACTTTTGTTTTCCAGTCAGGCAACTCAAAATCACCCACATTTGTGTTCCTCAGACTTTTGTATGGTAGTATATGTGCCATAAGCTATTGAAAGGAAGTATAGATTTATATTCAACAAATTAACACTTGAAAATGCCATTCTTTCCATGTGCTTTATGAAATATTGCTAACTTGAAGCAGGTGCAACTAACAATTAGATTAGTACACATGTGTGTGCAGCTGTCTGAAGAAACACATTTGAAACTTAATTAAGAATCATCAGTTGCTTTCTACTATGTAGTTACTAAGAATTTCAGAGTATGTATTTGTTGGAGAAGAGGCTATTGGTATATAGATAGAATACACAAAAACAGTTTTGTTGTAACTATGGACTGTTTCACTGATATCCATAGTGGTACTGTTCCGTGTTCACAATCACATACAATTCATTCGCCTTTTAAATAATAAAGCATTACCATGAAATGGCTTAAAAAGTACAGGTAGAATCATGGGTTTTTTTGAATACTTTGGACAGTTTTGAAAGTTTTTCAAAAGTATAGACCTTTAACCAAAAACAAACAAAACCAAAAAATCTCTAACCCATTGCCAAAACACCCAACCCATTATAGTCCAGTCGGTTCTATGTCATAGGGACCATATAGGATGGAGTTGAAACTATGTGTATCCAAAGCTGTAAGTCTTTGTGGAAGCAGACTGCCATCTCTCTCTTCCCACGGAGCAGCTGGTGGGTTTGAACTGCCGATTTTTTGATTAGCAGCTGATTGTTTAACCACTGTGCCACCAGGTCTCCTCCTAGGCCTTTATCTACCATGAATCCTCTGTGCAGAGAATTTTACATTTTAGATTCAAATGCCATTGATAACAAAGTCTTGAAAACTGTTAACTGATTCCTGGAGAAGATTGAAAATTCCCATACAGGATTTCAGTAACTTATGATGGAGAAACAGTAACTTATGATGGAAATCCCATACAGGATTTCAGAAAACTTATGATGGTACCACATTGCTGAGTTATAAACGTTTTCTTCTTTTGTACCCCAACATTGTCGTATGTGTTTTATATTTAATGTACTCTTTCATTGTGGTTCAGCACTGCTCAGTCTAGTGTTAACCAAAGAAGATATAAAAACTGATGAGAATTTTGTTTTTATTGTCCAGCTCTTTTTCTTGTTTCACAGACACACAAAAAAAAATGTGGTCGCTGTTTTCCTTTCATATTTCCCAAGTTTCAAAGTGCTAACTCATGCAGAGCTGTTCTCCTGTTTTCTCAAATAAAAGCTTGAATGGGAAACATCCCCTTTGCAGAATACCAGAGTCATCTCTGGCATGGAGCCTGCACATGGGCATAGGCCCAGAAATGTGAATGATCATTGCCACCTCCTTTTCAACTCTCATGCAACTTGGGGTCAAATCCTTCCGTGCCCAGTCAAGAGTTTCAGAACTAAAGCCAGGAAATCATTAAAACAGAAAGCATTTATTTCTTTTATATGTGTGTGCTTAAGTAAAATAAAATCAGCCACAGAAGCATGTTCTAAACTGTGTGCATCTGTTTATACTGGGAACAGGAATACGATATTTAAATTATTAATTTTCATAAATATTTCTATGTACTACTAATGTCTGACTCCTGGTTTGGTGCTGTAGGATAAGCACTGGACTGTGAACCACAAGGTCAGCAGTTCAAACTTACCAGCTACTCCTCAGCAACCCTATACAGGGTCACTATGAGTCAGAACCAACTCAATGAACAGCAATACTAATGTCTGAAACTTAAAAGGCTGGTTTTGGTCATGTGATTGGGAGATTTTCAATCAGCTCAGTCTACTATTTTTAGAGTAATATGTCTAATACTGGAAATTGCTCAATTTTAATGCTTTATAACACAAATGTCAGAAATCAAACACAGACTCAGGAGAAACATTTTTATTTTATTTCTTTACTGTATAATAAATTCTTCCTGCCTAGTCCCCTATCCCCACTTGTTGTTGTTGTTAAGTGCCATCGAGTCGGTTCCAACCCATAGTGACCCTGTACAGGGTTTCCGAGGGTGTAAATCCTTAACGGGAGTAGAAAGCCTCATCTTTCTCCCGCGGTATCCCCACTTAAGACCTTAATTATTTTGGTTTTTTAGTCTATCAAGATACTCTGTATCTAGGGTTGCTTCCCCTCCCCCCAAATAGGAGGATGATTGTTGTTGTTGTTGTTGTTGTTGTTCTTAAGAATGTCAAGTTGGTTCTGACTCATAGCGACCCTGGATAGGGTTACTGAGGAGTGGCTGGTGAGCTTGAATGCTAACCTTGCTGCTCAAACCAATCTTTCAGTCCAGTACATTAACCCACAGCGCCACACCAGGTGATAGAAGCCAGTATTTACTCATAAATATT
>NW_006408531.1:33562978-33567581 GCF_000296735.1 Chrysochloris asiatica | reverse complement strand
AAATTTTAGGTTAGTAATCTCTTCTTTGGAGTCCTGGTGCAGAGCTCTAGGATAAGCCTTCTATTACAAGGTTAGTTTGAACCACAAGGTCAGTGGTTCAAACTCACCAGCCGCTCCTAAGAAGGGTTTGTATGAGTCAGGACCGACTCAAAGGCACTGAACAAAACAACAGTCTCTATTTTTAATATTTCAAGCATGTACACATACTAAAGGAATGACTTATTTTATCTTCTCGAAAATAGTGTGTTTTCTTCTTTGCTTAAACTCTAAAACAGGCACCCGGGATAAAGGGTAGGAGCAATCTAGCTTTCATTTTATGTAAGATATAAAGATTTTGTTTTTAACCTGGGAAGGAAGTAGAGTAGTTTCCAATGCTAATAATTTTTATCCTTTATAGTACTTTTGTTGATCCCTTTAAAACAATCTTGTTGAGAAGTTACAAGTAAACTGATTTTTTAATGTATTTGAAAATAAACAAATTAAGATTTAAAAAAAAACAAAACACCTTGTGTGTATTTATACTTTATTATGCTTCTTCAATTTGTTGTTAGGTACATTGAGTCAGTTCCTACTTCCAGTGAACCTACGTGTAACAGAATGAAATGCTGCTGGTCCCTATGCCGTCCTTGCATATTGTTGTGTGTGAGCCACTGTGTCAGTCCGTCTCCTGGAGTGCCTTCCTCTTTTTCAGTGGCCCTCTGCTTTCCAAGTATGATAGCCTTCTACAGGCACTGGCCCTAACTGGTAACATGTCCAAAGTGTGTGAGACAAACTCTCTTCTAAGGGACATGCGGGCTATACTTCTTCCAAGACAGATTTGTGCATTCTTCTGACAATCAATGGCATATTTAATATTACTCACCAAAACCAGAATTAATACACATCAATTCTTCTTCAGCCTTCCTTATCTGCTGTCCAGTTTTCACATTTAATATGAGGTGATTGAAAATACCATGGCTTGGGTCAGATGCACCGTAATCCTCAAAGTGACATCTTTGCTTTTGAACCAGTTAAAGACGTCTTTTATAACATAGTTACTCAATGCAGTACATCATTTGATTTCTTGACTGCTGTTTTCCTGAGTGCTGATTGTGGATCCATGTAAAATGAAATCATCGACAACTTAAGTGTCTGTTACCAAAACATTGCTTGTTGGTCCAGATATAATGAATTTTGTTTTCTTTATGTTGAGATATATTCCTTACTGTTAGCTGTAGTCTTTGACCTTCAACAGTAATATTTGAAGTTCTATTTGCTTTCTCTGTGCAAGGTTGTGTCCAGGGTTTTGAACTGGTTCATTCTGGTTTGACCTCTGCTGGTAATTTCCATTTCCATACCAGATATATGGAATCAGAATCTAAATGAGTTCCTAAAAAATGTATTGCTACTAGGATTTCAGTTTATATATGCAGAAGCTCATAACAAACAAAGACATGCTTAAATCTGTCTTTTCAATCAGTGATGGCTTTAGTCAAGTTCTCTTAGTAAAGTACTTGTCTTAGTCTCATTAGGGTGCCTTCAAAAAAAGGGTACATTCAAGCCACTGGCTTCCAAGTAGATCTGTTTGGACCAGTGAAATTCCTGAAGGATGTAGAACAATCACAGGTACTTATTATGAAGTTTTAAGAAAATGGCAAAACTGTATTGGTGAGCAAAAGGTCACAAAAGTTGCACTGAGGAGTTTTTTGTTTTTGTTTTTGTTTTTACCATTACAGCAATGCACCTGCTCATTGTTTGAGGATAGCAAACCTGTCCTATAAAAATTTAGTTGGCAAACTTTACCCTTCCTGTCCTATAGTCCCCATATTGCTCCATCAGAGTCCCCTCCTCCCCCAACTCAAAGAACATTTTAAATGAACAAAATCTGCTTCCCTTTGATATGGTGAAAGTCAAAGAGGGAAGAATTCTGCAGGGAATGGTTGTTGTTAGTGCTATCAAATTGATTTTGACTCATATCAACCCTGTATAGGTTTTCCGAGAGATGGCTGATAAGTTTGAACTGTCAGTGTTGTGGTTCAATACTAGCCTATCCCAGCTGCCTAATGACTATGATATTGATCTTTATCATTCCATTTCAGTTTTGACAACTTCCAGTTTTCTTAGTTTCATACTTTGTACGTTCCATGTTCTGATTATTGATGAATGTTTGCAACTGTGTCTTCTCATTTTTAGTTGTACAACATCAACAAGTGAAGGTTACAAAACTTTGCTCCAGTCACGTGATTAGGGTCAACTCTGAGGAGGCAGCTCTTCTCCAGTTGTATTTTGAGTGTCTTTCACCCTGCAGGGCTCATCTTCTGGCACCATACCTGACAAGGTGCTTCTGTTATTCATAAGTTTTTCAGTGACTAACCATTCAGAAGTAATCCACCTCTCTTCCTAATTTGTCTCAGTCTAGAAATTCCTCTGCAACCTACATGTGTAACCTGCTGGTATTTTAATTAATGGTGGCATACCTTACTTACAGCATCACAAGAACATTCAAGCCACCACAGTATGGAACATTTTTACACAATTGGTAGATTATTCTAATGATTAGTTTTATAATCTTTCATAATTTTCAGACTAAGAATAATTATGTTGTTGTGTTCCATCCAGTTGATTTCAACTCATTGTGACCCCCTGTGATTTAGTAAAACTTCTCCATCTGGTTTCCTAGGCTGTAATGGTTATGGGAATAGATTGCCAGATCTTTTCCTCAGAGCTCTCTGTGAGTTCCTTCCTGTCTTCTACTTTTTGGTTAGTAGCTGGACACTTAATTGGTATGCCATGAGGTATACTCCTTCCTAGGAATAAATTATAAGGATGCTCATGGAAATAAGTATTATGACACTAGGTGCAAATAGTTTTGTAAATAATAAAGCAATAAATATACTTACATATGTATTTAAGTATCCCTATTAAGATTGGCACTGTAGGATAAACACTGGACTGCTAACCATAGGTTGTCAGTTCAAACTCACCAGCTACTCCTTGGAAACCCTGTATATGGTCACTTTTGGTTGGAACTGACTCAACAGCACTTAACAACAACAACATCATTAAGAATTAAACTTTTATTTCAAGAACCAGTTAGTGTAATCCTTTAGGGCAACTTCTAAGTGTGTTCCATGATGCATTCATTGTTGTTGTTGTTGGGTCTGACGCATAGCGACCCTGTATAGGATTTACGAGACTATAAATCTTTGCAGAAACAGAAAGTCCCATCTCTCTCTCATGGAGTGACTAGTGAACTCATTCTGCTAACCTTGTGGTTCACAGTCTAGTGCTTATCTTACAGAATCATCGTGCTCCCCGAACTATTCATTGTTGTTGTTGTTGTTGTTGTTAAGTGCTCTTGAGTCCGTCGACTCATAGTGACCCTGTATAGGGTTTCCGAGGAGTGGCTGTTGACCTTGAACTGCCACCCTTGCGGTACAAACTGATTTTGTAGTCCAGCTTATTAACCCACAGCACTACACCAGGACGCCTGAACTATTCATTAGTTCCGTAAACTTCTCTAGGAAATATGGAATCTGAGGATAAATAACTTAGTTGGACTCTGCAAGACTTAGTTTTTCCATCCTCTCCCCAGGGCTCACAATATGTATCATTAGCACATTAAATGCTCTAAGAAGTCCTGGAGGAAAGAAAACCCATTTAACTTTATTTGACTTTGCAGATGTTTGTAAAATGCTTTTAGTGGAGCAAGGAACGAGTATTTTCAGGAACATTTTTCAGTCATCTATTACACTAGGCTGATGATGTCTAAAAGTTGACAGCTTTAAATAACCTAAACAATATTTAAAAGTTAACATATTTTGGTATGGAAAGTATGAATTTATTAAAAATGTCTCTGTGTTAACGCGCCACACTGCAAAGCCATTTGAATTGCAAAGTTGGCGGTTCATGCTCACTAGCTCCTCCTCAGAAACTCTATACAGAGTTGCTATGGGTTGGAACCTACTCGATGGCACAACAATAAGAAGCAAATAGCAATATAGAAAAGTGTATAAGAACTTCATATACTATCACAGTATTAAAATAAATGAAAGGGATCTTTCAAGTATGTGGTCATTACTTTTTACAAGTGTTTTTAAATGTTTTCTTAAGTTATATTGACATATATTGACAGAGAACTTCCAGAGGTTCAAGCTGGATTTAGAAGAGGCTGTGGAGTGAGGGATATCATTGCGCTGGTGCCCAATGGATCTTGGCTGAAAGCAGAGAGTATCAGAAAGATGTTTACCTGTGCTTTACTGATTACGCAAAGGCTTTTGATTGTGTGGATCATGACAAACTATGGACAACATTGTGAAGTATGAGTATTCCGGAACACTTAATTGTGCTCTTGAGGAATCTGTACATGGACCAAGAGGCAGTTGTTCAAACAGAACATGGGAACACTCAATAGTTTAAAATTAAGAAAGGTGTGCGAAAAGGTTGTATTCTTTCACCAAATTTATTCAACCTGTATGCTGAGCAAATAATCTGAGAAGCTGAGTTTTCTGAAGAAAAATGTGGCATCAGGGTTGGAGGAAAACTCATTAACAACCTGTGATATGCAGATGACACAACCTTGTTTACTGAAAGTGAAGAGGACTTAAAACATTTACTGATGAAG
>NW_006408531.1:33558303-33562333 GCF_000296735.1 Chrysochloris asiatica | reverse complement strand
CTCAAGCGTGGCAACAGCAGTGAGGTTGGCCCAGAATCGGGTAGTGTTTGTTCTGCTGTGCATAAGTTCACTATGCGTTGATACCAACTTGATGGCACCCAACAACAATGACAAAAAGTTATATTTCAGATAGCATTCACAATCTGTAGCTGTGAAATTGAGTCATCTTTAGGTGCTGTTGATGCAAAGGTTGATGCAGTCAGTAGCAGTAGGTTTTGAAGGATATTTGAAGTTCAGGAAGTCACATACCAGAGGTCAGCTACAGAAGCAATCTCTTAAAAACTGGTTGAGAGGCATGTCTACTTGTTATCTCTAAAAGCAAACTTACTCTTCCAAAGTTCCAACTTGAATGTTTGCTTTTGCAACTATGTATATAATGAGTAGTACTCACACAGATTTTTGCTTTCTAATCAATGCATACAGTCTAACAGTTAACACATTAAAAAACAACAAACAATGTTGCATTCTTTGAAAACAAATGGGTCTTAGTTTGAAGTGGGGGAATCAAATTGGTACACCCTACTCCTTTTAACAGAAGTCTTTGTATGCATTCATATAATGTTGATTACACAATGAAATAAGAGGCTATTTCAGATCTAACTGACAGCTGTGTGTCTCAAGTGATCAAGGGGTCAGTGTTTTGTTTAAAATGTTCTGTGTTAAGGAATGCTTATGATACTGGTCTACATGGGTTTATAACTTAAGTGGGTATATAAAGCAGATTCCCCAGGGTGCTATTTTTAGAATGGGCTGTGTTTGGCATAACTGAAGAACTTCTCCAGACACCAATGAGAAGGAAAAAATAAAGCCTGGTGGCATGCTGTTGTTTGTGGTGGTCCCTGGACAAGTGCTATGCTAACTGCCTTGGTACTAGATACCTCTTTTGTTATGGCATCTGCAGTGAAGGGAGGCAACTTACTTCTGGGCTACAATTCATCCATCAGGACCAAGTGATTTGTCTGTTACTCTGTGAAGTAGGAATAACTTTGCCTTTAAAGATGATGTATCCGGGTGCAACCGAGTTTTCACATTCGATTACTCCGAGGCACCAAGGTTGAGATTAGGGTCTGTAAATAAGTTTAACATGGAACAGTGAGCAAGCCATATGTGTGGAGGCTTTAGAATCGATGGCAGATTTACTAATACACAGATGCTACGAGGGGACTTCAAAAAGTTCGAGGAAAATGGAATTAAAAGAAAATGCAATTCCTCCATTTTTGAAGCCCCTGTGTTTATAAAAAGCTCTGAGCCTCTTTTCTCCCTCTTCTTTTAAAATAAAGCTTACTCTGCTGTCATTTGATAATAGACTATATCTTGTGATAGTCTAAAATAGTGGAGCTATATGTAAGCTTATATATTTCTAATCTTTATCAACAGGAATTAGTGGAGTTTCATTTATGCTCATCTTTCATTAAATATGGTTCCATTTTGTTGAGAGGATGATAGTTAAATTATAGTTGTTCAATAGCAGTAAGGATTTACATTTTCTTTTCTTTTAACTTGGTATTAAAGACTTGCTTGTTTCCAACTTCCATAGAGCAAATACACACTTCTCAATTTAACACAGTTCGCTTTTTTTTTTTTTTTTTTAAAGAACATTCTAGTGAAGTTTCATGAAGTTCGGTTTTCAATCATTTCACAAATTTTCTCAAGAACATATATGAGGGGGCTTGAAAAAAAAAATCATGCACAAATGGAATGAAAAGATAGTGAATTAATTCCATGTGTTTTTTGATTAACCCTTGTGTATTGCTAGTTTTATCTGAATCATTCCTGGGATGTTTTGTGGCCTCTGAAAGATACAGGACAATATTTTCCCAGTCTATTTTATAGATTCAAAGTAGATTGATTTTTTTATTCAAAAAACTACCCTAAAAATCAGTCAACTGACTTAAGTTGAGCTTGCATTTAGTAAATGTAATTATTACACAATAGCATCTTCTTGTTAAGTGTCATTGAGTCAGTTCCAATTCATAATGTCCCTGTATAGGCTTTGTGAGAAGATGTTGGTGAGTTTAAACCTTGAGGTTCAGACAGCCTTTGCAGTCCCATGTATTAACCCACAGTGCCATACCAGGTCCACAGTGTTTGGGGATGTTTAATTATATGCCTCTTTCATTTTAATCCTTAAGGCAGAGACCTGTTGGTTTTCACAAGAATGAGGTGGTGAGGATTCGCTCTGTTACTGCACCTACCTTTTGACTCTTGGGTTTCGTTTACTACCATATGGCCTAAATATTAGTTTCCCCTTAAACTAAAGTAAATAAAGCCTGCTGAATTATTTTTTTAGGCTTGTGTAGCAATTTGATGTACACTTTACACACAGACTAATATTATTGCATGCTTGGGGCTAATGGGTTCGTCTTTTTCCTGAATATTTTATATCAATAACAAATGTTACATAATAAATATTAATAAGAATGAATAGATGAGAAATGTTAATGAAATCATTGTCGGAAGACATTGATCTTAATATATAGGAATGTCAATATTTTGGATGTAAAGCAATTCTCAGACATGAAAAAAATATATTCTTTTGTAAAATGTATCTCTTGTGAGAGTTTTCTGCTGTAGTTGGAATGTAGCCGGTCAACTGTTTCATTAGAAGTGACATGCTGAGAGATGTGTATAGGATTCTGCTTTGGAGTGTTGGGAGATGGAGAAATCACAGTATATCACTCACCTGAGATATGTTGCAGTTATGATCATTTTACAATGAATAAATCAATGGTGGTAGGAAATTAAGTAATTACTAAATAAGTTTCATCAAGTAAGATTTATGAAATGCCCATACATGAATAGCATAATGACATGTGCGAAATAAATTAGGTGTATCCAGTGTCTTCCCTTTGGCAATTAGGATACAATCTAACAAAAAGGAACCTCAAGCAATATTTCTATTGTTAATTGATTTAATATCTAGTAGTTGTAATACTTGACTGCTTTAAATTGCTACTCCTGATGCAAGTACTCAAGTCCCTTCATGAGCTGCATCCCTGTCCCTTCTGTTCCCTGCTTCATCTCCTCCCATTTCTCCCTACTTACCAGTCAATCTGTCTTTTCACTGTCCCACACATATGCATTTTTATCCTCACTATTTGTTACCATAGCATTTGACTCCTGGAATCCTTTCTTCTCAAATCACTGGCTATAGAAATTCTACCTATCTTATCTCAGCCCTTCATATTTTATTCTGTGATCCACCTATAAGAAGACAACTGCTCCTTTACTTAAATATCCTTAGTATTTTATTTTTTTTTAATTTCTGTCTAGGCCATACTGTTTACTTAACTGACTAAAACTGAGTTACTGTCTTCTGCTTATTGTGTTCTGTGGAATCACATTTACATTTAGATTAGAAAAAATTAGTATTGGAGAGAAATTAATGTTGAAGTAAAGTAGACCATAAAGGTCCACTTTTTAAAAACATGCAATCATGTAAGTTTAAAATTCATATTATCTATCTTTAATGAAATTTGGTAGAACCATATTTAGATATTTGAGTGTCTGAATAACTAAAACATTAATAGTTCAAACCTGCCCAGTGGCACTGTAGAAGAAGGACCTGGTGACAGATTTCCATAAATATCAGAGACCAACAAAACACTGAGCACCGCCACTATTGTTGTTGTTAGGTGCTATTGAGTTGGTACTGACTCAAAGCGAGCTTATGCACAGCAGAACGAAACACTGCCCAATCCTGGGCCAACTATTGTTGCCATGCTTGAGTCCATTGATGCTGCCACTTGGCCAATCCATCTGGCTGGGTGTCTTCCTCTTTTACTCTGACCCTCCACCTTACCAAACATGATATCCTTCTCCAGTGACTGGTCCCTCCTGACAATATGTCGAAAGTTTGAGAAACGATGTTTGGCCATCCTGGCCTCCAAGGACCACTCTGGCTGTACTTCTTCCAACACAGATCTGTTGGTTCTTTAGGCAGGCCATGGCACTTTCAATATTCTCCTCCAGTGTCGTAACTCAAAAGCATCAATTCTTCTGCAGTCTTCCTTATTTACTGTCCAGCTTT
>NW_006408531.1:33551819-33556923 GCF_000296735.1 Chrysochloris asiatica | reverse complement strand
CTGCAGAGCAAATTTCAGTGTCTCTTCAGGCATCCGTTTTGACCATTTCTTTCTTTCTTGTCTTATTAATGACTTTTGCTTTCTTCATGTATGATGTTCTTGATGTCATCCCACAACTCTTCTGGTCTTCAGTGTTTAATGTATCAAGTCTGTTCTTCATATGATCTCTAAATTCAGGTGAGATATATTCAAGGTCACATTTTGGCTCTCATGGACTTGTTTCATTTTCTTCAGCTTCCGTTTGAATTTGCATATGAGTAATTGATGGTCTGTTCCACAGTCTGCCCCTGGCCTTGTTTCCACTGATGTTATGGAGCTTTTCCATTGCCTCTTTTCCGCAGATGTAGTCAATTTGATTTCTATGTATTCCATTTGGCGAAGTCCATGAGTATAGTCATCTCTTATGCTGTTTAAAGAAGGTATTTGAAATGTACAAATCATTGATTTTGCAGAATTGTATCATGCAATCTCCAGCATAATTTCTATCACCAAGGCCATATTTTCCAACTACTGATCCTTCCTCTTTGCTCCCAACCTTTGCGTTCCAATCACCAATAATGATCAGTACATCTTGATTGCATGTTTGGTCAATTTCAGATTGAAGAAGTAGATAGAATTTTTCAATTTCATCCTTACTGGCGTTTGTGGTTGGTGCGTAAATGTGAATAATACTGCTATCAACTGGTCTTTTCTGTAGGCGCATGGATATTATCCTATCACATACAGCATTGTACCTCATGACTTATGTAGATATGCTTGTACTTTTTGACAATGAACGCTACACCATTGCTCTTCAATTTGTCATTCCTGGCATAGTAAACCATGTGGTTGTCAGATTCAAAATGGCCAATACCAGTCCATTTCAGCTCACTAATGCTAAGATATCGATGTTTATGTGTCCCATTTCATTTTTGACAACTTCCAATTTCCCCAGATTCATACTTCATGCATTCCATGTTCCGATTTTCCGTGGATGTTTACTGCTGTTTCCCTTCATTTTGAGTTGTGTCCCATCAGCAAATGAAGGTCCCATGGACTTTTCTCCCACAGGCTTTATTCCAGTCATGTTATCATGGTCAACAACTCTACTTTGAGGAGGCAGCAGCTCTTCCCCAGTCGGATTTTGAGTGCCTTCTAACCTGAGGGCCTCATTTTCTGGCACTACATCTGATAGCGTTTCTCTACTATTCATAAGGTTTTCAGTGACTAAATATTTCTAAGTAGTTTGTCACTTCTTCTTCCTAGTCTGTCTTTGTCTGGAAGGTCATATGAAACCTGTCCACCATGGGTGACCCTGCTGGTATTTAAAATACCAGTGGAATAGCTTACAGAATCACAGCAACTCACAAACCACCACAGTACAACAAACTGACAGATGTGTGTTGAGTGTTGTTAAGTGCTGTTAATTCAGTTTTGACTCATAATGAACCTGTATACTGTTTCCAAGGAGTGGCTGATGGGTTTGAACCACCAATCTTTCTGTTAGTAGTCCAGTGCTTGTCATCAAGTGCCACATGAACATTATTAGTTGGAATAAATTAAACAGTAATGGGTTCTTGAAATATATATATATACACTCACACACATATATTTGCATACATAAATACATACAGAAAAACCTGTGAGAGCCGGAACTTGATGTGCCTGTCTTGTTGTTCTGGATCTCACAAGTTTTTTGCTTTCAACATAGTGCAGTCTTATCACTTTTTATCATTTGTTTCAATAGAAAATGCAAGGTGTCATCAAAAAGTTCATAGAGAAATTCCATCTTTCAATTCTATTTTTTCAATGACCTTATTGGGGCCCTCTCATTCATCATATCTACAGTACATTATATAGAGTATTATTGTTTTTGTTTGTTGCCATTGAGTCGATTCCTACATATGTTAACCTCATGTGTGCCGAATAGAACTGTTCCATAGGGATTTCAAGGCTGTGTGTGTGTTTGTGTGTGTGTGTGTGTGTGTGTGTGTGGTGAGAGGTGTGAGAAGCCAGGAGTAAGTGTATTGGCTAGTGGAAATAAACAGGAGCCCAAGACAGGAATGCTGTCAAGGAGATTAAATCATATGTGTAGAAACCTGCAATATAGGTCAGCATAATTTTAATAGCAGGGAAAGTAAGAGTAAAATGCTAAGGATATTTATGTAAAGGAGCAGTTATCTTCTTATAGGTGGATCACAGTATGATATATGAAGGGCTGGGATAAGATAGGTAGCTTTCTATAGCCAGTGATTTGAGAAGAAAGGATTCTAGGAGTCAGATCCTGTGGTATCACATAGTGAGGATGAAAATGCATATGTGTGGGACAGTGAAAGTCAGATTGACTGCTGAGTAGGGGAGAAGTGGGACATGAAGCAGGGAACAGAAGGGACAGGGATGAAGTTCAGGAATGGACTTGAGTACTTTCGGCAGGGATTTGAATTTATTGAGTAGATGTAATTACATCTTCATAGATGCAATTATCACAGAAGAGAAAGGTTTATTTCTTCACAGAATAAGAGTGAGGACCCAAAAGTCTTATGGGTTATGTGAGGGCAAAGCAATACTAAATTAAAGGACTACTAAACTGCACTTAACAACAACAACAAATTGCATCAGAAGGTCCAGTGAAATTAGGTGGCATGCTTTAGTAGGGAAACTGACTGCTCTCTGTATTACTTAACTTTCTGAGAATGGTAATGGAAAGTATTGAATGAAACTGTCCTTGTTCATACACTGAACAAAACTCAGGATTCATGAGAGCTTTAACATTTCTGGGTGAGAAGTAAGGAATGTCAGAATGAGCTCAGGCAGTGGGGTTACTAGAATGTCAATGTAAACATTTGAGAATAAGGAGGTGGATACAGAAGAAGTGAGATAATAAAAAGGTGGGTGGTAAGGTGGTTTTTTGAAATGGCAAATACTGAAATTTAGATCTTGGAGCAAAGCATTTCTTGGGTGATATTAAAATTCGTGATTGGCCACAGAATTGGGTGGTGGAGATTTAGCTCAGTTGTTGAGAAGGAAAACAGGCAATGGTGACCAGCTGTTAGAAGAGCCATGATTATACATTTAGCCTTTTCAAAGATGATCAGAAATGAAAGACTGAAGAGGGACACAGAGAACAGAGACTAAGAGAGTTCTGGAACTTGTGTTTGTGGTCAGCAAGTGTTTGGAGCTGGAAAGCAAACCAATGGCTTTAAGTTAACTCCAAATCACAGTGATCCTATGTGTGTCAGAGTAGAACTGTGCTCCATAGGGTTTGCAGTGGCTGATTTTTCAGAAGTAGATTATCCAGGATTTTCTTCCAAGTTAGCTGTGGTGGATTTTAACCTCCAACCTTTTGTTTATCAGCCTAGCTCTGTAGCCCTTTGCACCATTCAGAGTCATTGAGGGTACAAAAGAAGCAATCTAGAGGCAGCTGGGGGATGGAGAAGGTGAATTCAGAGGTATGAAAATGTTTTTTAATGCTTTCTAACGGAGTGATCATGGAAAGGAAAAGATAGTTTCCAGATCAAGCATACTCGCTCCATTTCAGCACTATTGATATTTGAACCAGATTAACTTTTTGTTGTAGATGCTGTTCAGAGCATTATGGGATGTTTAGGATGACACAGACCCCTGCATCGTTTTGTTCTGTTGTGCATTTAGGGTCCCATTGAGTTGGAACCGACCCAACGGCACCTAACAACAACAACAACAACAACAACAAGCAGCAACAGCATCCCTGGCCCCTCTACACTGCAGATGCTAACACTCTCTCAAGTGTCAACAACCAAAAAATGTCACTAGATATTTCCAAATGATCCCTGGGGTCCAAATATCTCCTTGATGAGAACCACTGAGCAAAGTAAAGTCAGTGTAAAGAGCACTTAAAAATAATAGATTTTTTTCATAGTAGATTGTGAGTTGTCCATCATGCAGTAGGGAAGAATGTGAAGGGAAAGAAAACTTTGAGTCCAGTTGGTACAGAACTGTGGCGGGATGCCCTGCCCACAGAGCCTGCTTTCTGAAAGGTGAACCACCCACATCCTTCTCCTTCATGCTCTTGACCTATGGAAATAGAATATACAGAGAAGCCATCTGGCCATGTAGATAGAAGTTTTGGAAATTTTTCTAGGGTATTTTGTGGTATAGCCAACACTACATGAGGAAAATAGGCAGGTGAGTTAGCAGTTTAGAAGGCGTGGATGAAAAGCGTAGGTAAAAGAAAAAAAGAGATTGAGAGGTAGTTTGAGACAGACATCGGAGAAGGGAGGTGAGTAAGCTTTGTGTAGATATCGACTGAAGAAGCAATGTTGAATCAGGATTTATTTGAAAGGTACTTTTTATGGTCAATTATGTGCTCGACCAAGCCTTTAGCATTCTTGGCTGTTTTGTTCACCTTAATTTGAGCCAGGTAGATTTTATCTAAGACTCAGTGAATGTCACCTTTCTTTTGGTGCCAGTAAAGACTGTCAGTGACTATTTGACACTTTTAATTATCTTCTCTTAAAAATGAAATTCTTGCTAAAATGTGCCTACAGTGTATATTTCTAAGTGAATGTGTCTAATTAAGAAAGATTTTGGACAAGGAATGCAGATTAATTCTGCAATGAACATATATAGCTATTTACAGGAAGATCAAACTTTTTTTTCTTCCTGGATGTGAGAAGTTCTAAGTCAAATTGTGAGTTTTTAATTCAGTAAAAGGTTTACACAAGAGTTATGAATAATATGATTGCAAATGTCTGTAAGTAAGCATACATCAAGACTTTGAAGAATTTGAGAAATGTTCCTTGCTTTTATGGAAAAAATATCACCACTGCCCTTCAGGAATTTACAACTGAAAATCCTTTAATGATATCAATAAGCATTTTAATATTCAACATCATGATTCACCAAAAAGTACAGTTATTGCCAAAGAAATTCAGCGAAACGCTTTTAAATTATCCTATCTGCCATATTATTTGCTCAGCATACAGGTTGAATAAGTATGGTAAAAGAACACAACAAAAGAAAGGTGTGCGACCTTTCTCGATTTTAAAACCTTCAGTGTTCCCATGCTCTGTTTGAACAACTGCTTCTTGGACCAGGTACAGATTTCTCAGAAGTACAATTAAGTGTTCTGGAATACTCATACTTC
>NW_006408531.1:33529252-33550514 GCF_000296735.1 Chrysochloris asiatica | reverse complement strand
CAACGAGATGGATCGGCCAGGTGGCATCATTGATGGCATCAGTGTACTAGCGGTAGTGAGGTTGGCCCAGGATCGGACATCGTTTCATTCTGCTGTGCCTGGTGTCACTATGAGTCGGTTCCGACTCGATGGCTCCTGACAACAACAACAACCTGCCATATGCACTATGTAGATTCAACCTGATTTCTCTGGGTAACTCGGACTTCTAGTGGACTTGAATTTGCATGCCTGGGAAGAGGGATGCAAACTACATGACTTTTGAAGGTCTTTTTATGGTTTTATAATTAATTCCTGCAATTTAACATTTTTTTTCTCTTTAAGAACCAGGCTAGAAGATACTTTTCCAGTTTCATATTTATTTCTATATAGATCATTTCATGTATCACCTCATGCATTTTTCTCTAACACAGATCAAGACAAAATAGCAGCAATGGAGGCAAGCAAGAAAAAAAGAAAACCCTATATATTAGAATCAGCTGCAGCTGAGGCTTTTCTTGCTTGCAGTTATGTGTAATGCTCCTGAGAGTGTGCTTGCTAGTCTCTGGAAGTCTAGAGTGGAAGAAGGTATGGGTGTTGTTTTGCTGTTCTTGTTAAGTGTTGTTGAGTTGATTCCAACTCTTAGCAAGGATCAGCTGGTGGGTTTGAACGTCTGACCTTGCAGTTAGCAGTCTAGTGCTTATCCTATAGTGTCACACCAGGACTCCATGTATTGATTGGCTGTTGTTAAGTCAGTTCCAACTCATGTATAGGGTTTCCAAGGAGCAGCTGGTGAGTTTAAACTGTTGACCTTGTGGTCCAGTGCATTACCTTGTACCATACCAGGACTCCATTGTTATTTTGTTATTTAAAATCAGATTCAATTGTACCTTATTTTTTTACTCTTTTGACAAAGTATTATTAGAATTGGGAAAAAAAAAAAAGACATAACAGTGAAAGCAATGAATAAACTACATAGTTTAAATTTGTAGTGTTTGTTGATCGTGTTTATAGCTTTCTGTGTCCTTATATCTTAGTCCAGGAGTTCCTGGGTTGTGTAAGCAGAGGGATATGGATTTTCTTAGATTACAGTTGATAACTTCTAGTACAAACTTCTTCTGGATGTGATAGTTTTCAGCAGCTCTTGTACTGATAATCTGTATTTCTCAGAGTGAAAACCAAGAGCCTTCTATCTGTATGCCTCTCCTAAAGCATCGATGTAAAGTAGGATAGAAACATGGAATGGGGAAGACTACTGTATTCACTCAAAACTAGTGCAAGTTTAGGTTGGCCAGATTGCAATTATCCCACACTGGAATTTAGCCAGGACACACATTAGTGCGTGCTACTTTCCGTCTAACCTAATTAAAGGATTGTTGAGTACTAACAAAGTTGGCTGACTTGCAAAAGTTAGTGCTTGCTAAAATTTGTAAGTTATAAGTGCTTAACAATATGACCTGGTTTTTATGCTGGGGTCATCTTATTAATTAAAGTTTTCCAATCATCTAATTAGAAAATATAGCTTGAACTCAGTCTGTAGGATTCCCAGTCTTACTTGCTAATTTAAAAAAAAAAAGTAAAAGAGAAGAAGACAAATTAATGTGATGCAATGCAGTGGGAAGCTAGGTCCTGGGCTTGCCTTCAGAGATGCCCATACTAGCAGGGTAATTATTTATGATGCACTTCCAGTAAAAAGACATTAAAGGGACACCAGTGGGTTAGCTTTTAAAAGTAGAAATCTGTGCCAGTCCCCAAATTAACTCTTGGACTAGAGTATGAGCACTCGGGCAGCTGGAAGGCAGGATCAGCACTACAAATTTCAACTATGCAGTTTATTCATTGCTTTGGACATTATGCCTTATTTTTTTCAGTTCTAATAGCACTTTGTCAAAATAGTAGAAAAAGAAGGAACAGTCTGATACGATTTTAGATGATCACCTTATGCTTGAACACATCTTTTCATATGAAAAGAAAATGAGGACTAAAATATCTGTGTTTTCTAAAAGTAATGTCTTTGGACTGATATGTATGAAGAATTTAAGTACTTAATAACCTAGAGTTTAGTTGTCACATGCATTTTTCTTTATATTCATACTATGCTAAGAATAGATCTGTATCCAAAATAAAAAGTTTTCTAAACATTTTACTAAATACCTGCTGTGTGCCACCTAAACTGGTGTGGAGTTGTGGGTTAATGCACTGGACTGCAAGGTTGGTTTGGACTGCAAGGTTGGTGGTTCAAATTCACCAGATGCTCCTCAGAAGTCCTATACAGGGTCGCTATGAGTGGGAACTACCTCCACAACACTTAACAACAACAACAATGTGCCACCTGAAGGAGCCCCAGTGAATTACGCATTGGGTGGTTAACTTCATGGCCAGTGGTTCAAATCCACCAGCTGCTCCTTGGGAGAAAGATGAGGCTCTCTGTACCTGTAGAGATGTAGAGCCTCAGAAACCCTAAACAGAGTCATTGTGAGTCAGAATTGACTCACTGGCAAACAGCAACAGCAGGGGCATGTGTCACTTAATAGTAGTTCTGGTGGTGCTGAAGATAAGCATGGAACTGCTAACTGTAAGGTCTGAACTTCAAACTCATCAGCTGCTCTGAGAAAGAAAGATGAGACTTTCTGCTCCCATAGAGACTTGCAGCCTTAGAAGCCTTTACAAGGTCTCTATGAATGGAGATCGACTGAATGGCAGTGAAGATTGTTTGTTTTATTACCTTTTATTGTACATTGAGTGAATGTTTGCAGACAGATCATCTGTACTACATGCAACAAACCATACATTTTGTTTCATTATAATGATTTTATTCCCCTAATGTACCATCAGTTAACAGTGGTGGTAGTGGTGACAGTGGTGGTGTGCTGTGGAATTGGTTCCGACTCATAGTGAGTTTCCGAGGCTTTAAATCTTTACGGGAGCAGAAAGCCGCATCTTTTTCCCATGGAATGGCTGGCAGTTTTGAGCTGCAGACCTTGAGGTTAGCAGCCTGACTTGTAACCACTATACTACCAGAGCTCCTTTCAGTTGACAGTATTTACCTATATATGTGGCACTGTAGGATAAGCACTAGACCTCAAGGTCAGTTTGAATTGCAAGGTTAGTTCATCCTCATCAGCTGCTCCTCAGAAACCCTATACGGGGTCACTATGAGTTGGAACCAGCTCAACATCACTTAACAACAATAACTTTAATTCTTATACCCCTTCCTGTGTCTTCTTCTACCTTCGTCTTTCCTCCACCAACCTCTCTCTTGTTGTATATTGTCTTCCCCATCATTCAAGTTAACATGTGACTACTCTTTATCTAGTAAAAAACTTTCCCTTCCCTCCTACTCTGGTAACCATCACAGAATATTTCTTTTCATAAGAAAACCTTTTCTTAACTTTTTACACCAGTCATCTCATACAGTATTTGTCTGCATGTGATTGACTAATTTCATGCGCATTATATCCTCCAGGTCCATCCATGGTATGAGGTGTTTCACAGACTCATCATTATCGTTCAGTGTTGTGTAGTATTCCATTGTGTGAATATACCAGAGTTTGTCTGACTAGGCTTCTGTTGATGAACAGCACTTCAGCTGTTTCCATCATTTTGCTATTTTGAATAATGCTGTGCATATAACATGGGTGTGCATATATCTTGGTGTCTTGCCTCTTATATCAAGTAGAGGGACTGCTGGGTCCTTCAGTATTTCTATTTCCAGTTTTTTGAGAAGGTGTCATACCATTTTACACAGCGCTTGCACAGTCTCAGCGGCAGTGTACAAAGGTCTTAGTCTCTCTATACCCCCACCAGCGTTTGTTGTTTTCTGGGTTTTTTCGAACTTTGTTACAATGCTGCGTAAGGTGATAACTCGTTGTTGTTTTGATAATAGGTAGTAATTAGGAGATGCAAATGCTAATAAGGAGTGCCTAGTGCAACACTGTAGGATAAATGCTTGACTATAAGGTTGGTTTGAATCTCAAGGTTGACGGTTCAAACTCAACAGCCGCTTCTTGGAAACTCTATATAGGGTCACTGTGTGTTGGAACCAACTGGGAGAAACGTAACAGCAACAACAAAATGGCTAATAAGGTGTTGTTCTGTAGGATCAGCACAAGATTGTGAAATACAAGGTCGACAGTTCAAATCCACCAGCTGCTCCTTGGAAACCCTTTTCAGTGTCATTATGAGTTGCAACCAACTCAATGGCACATAACAACAATAACAACAATGGCTAATAAAGGAGCCCTGGTGGCATAGTTAGTTGTGTGTTAGAATGCAAACTACAAGGTCAGTAGTTTGAGTATACCAGGTGCTCTGGGAGAGAAAGGTGAGGCACTCTGCTCTGTAAAGATTTACAGCGTGGGAAACCCTATGCAAGTAGATGGCATATAGTCAGTCAGCAATGGCTAATGATTGCCAACATCTCTTCATATATTAGCACCTGGTCTCCTTATTGTTGTCTTTAGTGAAGTGTCTTTTCATGTCCTCTGTCCATGTTTTAATTGGATCATTTGTCTTCTTGTTGAGGTATTGAAGTGTTCTATAAATTTTAGAGAGTAGTCCCTTGTCTGATATGTCATTGCCAATTGTTTTTACCAGTTTGTGGGTTCTTTTTTGTACTTTTTGGTGAAATCTTCTGATGCACATATATGTCTAATTTTTAGGAGGTTCCACTCATGTATTTTGTCTTCTGTTGTTTGCATGTTTTCAGTTATGTTTGATAGTATACTTATGCCATATATCAGAGCACCTAAATTTGTTTACTTTTTCATTGATGACACTTATAGTTTTAAGTTTTACATTTAGGTCTTTAATCCACGTTGAATTTGTTTTTGTTTATGGTGTGAGATATGGGTCTTGTTTCATTCTTCTGCAAATGGGTTTCCAGTTTTGCCAGCACTGTTTTTTGAAGAGACTATCTCTTTTCCATTTAATGAGTTTTGGCCCTTTGTCAAAGATCAACTCACCATAGTTGCCTGGATTCACTTCTGGATTGTTGATCTGCTCCATTGACTTATGGGTCTTTCATTGTACTACTACCAGATTGATTTGATTACTGTGAATATATAGTAGGTTTTGAGGTTCGATAGTAAGAGGCCTTTTACTTTGTTCTCTTTTTTTTAAAATTATACTTTGCTTATCTGAGGTCTCTTTTCTTTCCATTTAAAGTTAGTGATTAGTTTTTCCATCTCGTTAAAGAATGATGTTGGAATCTAGATTGGAATTTCATTACAGCTGTAGATTGTCTTAGGTAATGTTGACATCTTCACAATGCTAAATCTTCCTCTATCTATGCCTCTGGTATTTTCTTCCATTGTTTTAGGTATCTTTTGGTTTCTTGTAGTAGTGTTTTACAGTTGTCTTTGTATAGGCCTTTTGTTTCTCTGGCTTGATATATTCCTAAGTATTTCATATTTTGGGTGACTATTAAAACTTTTTTTTTTTTTTGATGTGCTACCTAGGATCCCTGATGCTGCAAAAGTTAAGTGCTTGGCTGCTAACTGAAAGATTGGTAGTTTGAACCCACCAGAAGCTCTACAGGAAACAAGACTAGATGCTAAACAAGACCATTAATACTATAGCCTTGGAAACCCTAAGGTGTGGTTCTACTCAATCAAATAGGGCCACTGTATATTAGAATATATTTGATAGCATATAATAGCAACAACTTATAGACTTAGTAGAAGGTATTGCAAGAAGGACAAAAAAGATGCTATCAAAGTATGCATCAGTCAGTGAATACATGACATTGAAGTAACTAAGCATTGTTGTTGTTGACCCATATCAACCCAGTATAGGGTTTCTGAGGAGTGGCTGGTGAGCTTGAACTGCCAACCTTGCAGTTCAAACAGGCTTTGAAAGTCTGGTGCATTAACCCACAGTGCCACACCAGGACTCATTTTCCTTCTTAAGTAGTTAAATTGTACGTGGGCTCTTTGTCCAAGACACAGTAGAAATTGAAGGGAAAATGAAGTATTGGCATAGATCCAAACCCACTGAAATCAATTCTATTCTAACTCATGAGAACCCCATCTCTAGGAGTTAGAACTGGTTCAAACTGGTTAAGTCATGCCTGAGGAAACAAAACTGGAACAGATCCCAATTGTTGAATTTGGGGTGACCTGGAATGCTAACCAGAGCAGGAAAAATGATCGGTCAAAACATTAGAATGGGGGATGAGGTAGAGGTATCATGAGCCCTTTGAGGCATCTGATGCTTGACATTAGGCTATTACCAGGACGGTGAGAGCAGTGCACATTCAGAGCGTAGAGTTGGCTGCCATCTTGGAGCCAGACACCATTGTTTTTTAAAGTAGGGACATTACTTTGTATTTTAGCAGGTCTTCAACTCATAGTTTTTTCAATTCTAGTTAGTGCTCTGGTTCACCCCAAATTAAAATTTTGGTCCTTTCCAGTATCGCTTTGTCAGCCATAACTGAACTGGGCAGAACCGGTTCAAAGCTCTGCTCATATGAATATAATTGCTGCATAGGGTTCCCTTGATTATGATCTTTATGGAAACAGATTGCCAGGTTTTTCTTCTGCTGTGCTTCTAGGTGTGTTCCAACTGTCAACCATTAGATTAATAATCTAGAACAAACCATTTGAGCCACCCAGAAGTCCTATTGGTACAAAGGCGACAAAGAAGAATAAAAATACTAATTTCTTTGTGATGAAACAAAAAGTGTATCAGATAATTGTTCATTTTTCTTGGATATTTTAAATGTTTTGTTGATGTTAAGTGCTGTCAAGTCGGTTCTGAACCATAGCAAATTCTGTATAGAATTTCTCAGGAGCAACAGGTGACCTTGAACCACCGACCTTGTAGTTCAAATCAACTTTGGAGTCCAGCACATTAGCACACAGGACTCCTTTTTAAATCTAAGCCTCCTGTATTAAACCTTGTCTTGATTGGTTCTCTGGACACAAGTTTGTAGATGAGGATAACATTTATGTTGGAGCTGCAGATTACAGTGGGATGAAACAAGTGTCCACAATGCTGCTTCACATGCTGACCATCATCCAGCTGCTTCATGGTTGAATTATTCACACTGGGGTCCAGGTGGCTGTGCTAGTCCAGAGCCTTCCCAGTACAGGCATCTTGTAGATTGTGGTGTGTACACAGATTGGCCAGAGATTTACCTATATATCTTGTAATAGAGGTTATTATTATTATTATTATTTTAGATTTGTTTTAAAATTAATTGGAATATTGTTACCAACTCTTTGCTGTTTAGCAGTACCCCAGCAATTTCTAGTTTGTGTAAAGCCTATATATGGGGAGATGCTACCTACTTAAATTGAGTTTAACAGTTAAAGCATTGCTTATACCCATTCTTTACTGTAGTTAAGTTCCTCCAAGGAGGTTTCAACACATAGCAACCCTGTGCAGGGGTCCAAGGAGCAGCTGGTGAGTTTGAAGTGCCAACCTTTCAGTTAACAGTCCTGTGCTTATCCAACAGCGTCACACCAGGGATTCCATTCTTCTATGGTGGTTGTGTGCTGTGGAGTCAGTTCTGACTCATAGCGACCCTGTACAAGGTTTCCGAGGTTGTAAATCTTTACAGAAGAAAGTCTCGTCTTTCTACTGTGGAATAGCTGGTAGTTTTGAACTGCTGAACTTGAAGTTTGCAGCCCTATTCGTAACCACTATGCTATTAGAGCTCCTTATCATTCTTCTAGAAGAGACTATAAAAGTAATTCATGGAAAATAAATAATTGCAGTTTGGGGCCTCACTCAAGAAGTTATTAGAATGAGCATGTCACAACCCATAGTTGTTGTGAAGTGCCATCGAGTCGGTTCCGATCCATAGCGATCATATATAGGGTTTCTGGGGAGCATCAGGTGAGCTGAACCGCCGAACTTGCAATTCAAACGGCTTTGCAGCCTGAAGTATTGAGAGGGGTGAAAATCTGTTCCACGGTGAGTTCGTGTTCGCCAGCCAGCTGATGCTTTAAGCCAATGCTTTTGTTCAGAATTCTTTTCGACTATTGTTACTGTTTTTAATGGCTAATAGTCCATGCTAACCAATCCCATGTCACTACATTATTATATAAATCGACAGTTTCAAAAGATCTAAAGAACAGTGACATGAAAGTATACCTGGTAAAAGTGAAGGCTTTATGTATGTATATGCACTGTCAGGTTTTTTGTGGGAATCTGTAATAACTCTTTAGCGAAACGGGGTTCCATTATATTGTCTGTCACTATTTTTGAGCAGGCATCTTATTTTAAGTTTGGAGGATGAGAGCAGCTGGTTTCAGGCCAGGTGTTGATAGTACCAATGTTCATGTAACATGCTGTTCAAATGGACAGTGCAAAGGGAATCAGTGTCCCTTGATTTGATCATGCTGGCTCCAACATTTATTTTTTGATTTGGTATTTGACTTTGCATTCTACTCAGGGATTTGGAAATCACAAAACTGTGCAGCTGCAGAGTATATCTCGATATACCCTGTAACACTATCTTACCCACCCATCGCTCACTGTTAGCAGCCTTTGTAAATGGAAGAATTCTGTGTGTAATAAAAATGAGTTATTTTTCTTTTTACTGGAAGTGAGGTCTGTCGTTTGAATTCGCTGTGTGTGTGTGTGTGTGTGTGTGTGTAGGGAGTGGGCAATGGAAGGCTGAGAGAAGAGGGGTTGCTATGAGAGGGGAAAGGATCCATCAAGTTAAAAAAAATACTGTTTTCTTGTAAGGACACCTGGGCTCTTGAATGTAGGTCTGGGTAAAGTGACTTTGGAATCTGATAAGATTTTTAATACTGTTCTTTAAACTGATAACAGAGTAAAGGGCCTGATCTACATGAAAACGAGTGGGAATAAAAGTCAGTTATTATACCTAGAGTTGATTAAATTTGATGTTTTTTCTTTCTTTCCAGCCAACCTGTTTTTTATATTAATGATCTTTCATTTTAGAATGAGATTATATCATTGAAATAAAATTACCCCGTAAGATAAATTAACTCTTTTAAAACCTTATAAGCAATTAAAGAATATTGTTTGGGAAGCAGTAATTTCCCTTAGCTAGCACATTTAATTAGGGAACTTGGTGCCACCTTCCTTTCCCATGCTGTTAAAACAGAGAATACAAACTGATATCAGAGGATTTTGAAAGGAATGATGTTTAGACCTGATGATAAATGAAAGGTTTGGATAAAGAAGTTGAGATAGTGCTAAATCTGTCTTCAGGGAGAAAGGGTTGGGGTGATTTTAGTTAAATGAGAATGACTTACCTCTTGCTTGGAAATCTTTTCATTTGGGATGGCTATAGTTAAGGGGAAGCAAGTGACCCCAGGCAGTTGCAGATTTTGTTTAGAGGTTAAGTTTAGCAGCATAGCCTTGGCTCTTAGCAAATGAGTGGGAATGGAGAGCAGGTCAGGAGACTGTGTTTTGGAAATGCCATTTATAGGATTTGAAGAAGAGAAGTAGCTATTGTGATAAAAACAGTATTTGAAGTACACCTACTCATCACGTAATGGACACAATTAGGTTCAAAGACCAGGATGTTATGCAAACATTGGGTATCTGCAAAAATGGAGGATGACTATATCATTAATTATATAACTGTAAAAATTCTATCATTATGTAACTGTCAAATCACTGTGAATCCTGGCCCAGCCAAGCTTACACATAATTGTCATCATCACGGCCAACATTATTCTTGCCTTGTATCCCAGTGTTCATTATTGCCACAGGTCAGTCATTAATATACAAAATAGTCAGACAGTAGATTTCCTACTGTTGCTGTAAAGGTCAGATAATGAGTTAATAAAAAAGTGAGGCATTAGCTCTAGCTGAAGAAGGACCTAGTGCATCATCAATAGACAAGAAAACATTAGAGTACGAAACAACCGTATTGGTAAAACCCTGAAGAGAAAGTCAAAGAGAAGGAAGGCAACAAAAACCTTTGGTTTTGAAAATTATGAAGATTTTGATAAAGCAGTTACATTACAATAAGGGAAACAAATGTGAGTAATTTTGGAATAAATATACAGGAAATTAAGGGAAATACACTATATTTTTAAGCAGTCAAAATTGACTATGAGGTAGGTAGTGTAGTGGTTACAAATCAGGCTGCTAACCTCGAGGTCAGCAGTTCGAAACTACCAGCTGTTCTGTAGGAGAAAGATGAGGCTTTCTGCTCCCGTAAAGATTTACAGCCTCGGAAACCCTGTACAGGGTAGCTATGAGTTGGAACCGACTCCATGGCACATAACAACAACTTGAGGCTTAGTTCTGGATTTGTCTTTAATTGCGTAAACGTTGTCAACTCAACCTGTTTTTAATATAATGAATTTGCACACAACTGTAAGTAATGATTTTACATTTAGGAAGCACATTTGATCATTTTGATCATGTGAATCTGAGGGGGCTTCAAACAGTTTTTGGAAAAATTCCATTATCTTTTGATTTCCTTTTTCTTGAAACATTTTGAAGCCCCTTCATATGTGTAGTAATACCACACATAATCCGGATATTGAAAAGAGGTGCACAAAGCTCTTGAGCATCCAGGTAGATAAGTCTCATGAAGTCCATGCAGTAAAGCCCATGCACCCTACAAATGAGAATCTCACATCTTCACTCAAAATTGACCTATTTTAAATCGAAGCTAATTTAAATGGAAATGCTTATCTGAATTATAAACCACAGCAGACAATTAGAAAGACAAGGCGGAAGGAAGATCTTTGCAGCAGGTACACTGATGGCAATAAAATTACATTATCCAGTAGCAATTAAAAGGAATGAAAGTTATGGCTAGCAAATGCAAGTGTATAAATTGTAGCAATTTGGGAACTCTTTGTGTGGGTACAACCAGCTGCTAATTACTGTACTTGCTTTTGGGAACATTATTATAAAAATTGCCATTATAGAAGCAGGGGAGACCAGTCACTAGAAAATGAGATCAGGTATGATGAAGTAGAGGGTCCCCCAAAATGAAGGAAACCTTCAGTGAGACCAATTGATGTAAGAGCCACAGCAGTGGACTTCAGCATACCAAGTGTTGTGATGACGGTACAGGACAGGGTAATATTTTATTCTGTTATACAGAGGGTTGCCATGAGTCCAAGCTGACAGGATGCCAACTACCAACCACAAATTATTTAGTTTACCTTTTTAAAAAATGACAGTCACAGGACCCAGCCAATGAGTAAAACAAACAAAGCAAACCATTATTGTCTAGTTGACTCCTGCTCATTGTGATTCCAGCTCATCGTGCATGATCCCACAAGACTGCTGTAATCTTTATTGAAGCAGACTGCAACATCTTTCTCCCACAAAGCAGCTGGTGGGTTTCAGTAGCCAACCTTTTGGTTAGCAGCCAAATGACTAACCACTGCGCCAATAGGGTTCTTCCAACAAGTGAAACGTTTCAAATTCAGCATCCCTTCTCCTGAATCTAGAGTCAGAAGTCTGCCTTAGTGCGTTTCTGTTTGAATGTAAGGTTGGGTTCAATAGACTATTATAAAAAAACAAGATGTACATGACATGTCTTTTGAAAGATCTGTAGTCACTAAGGATAAACAGAATGATTCTTAAAGAGATTGTCTTCCATTTTCTTAAAAACAAAACAAAAACACAATAAAAAATGTGTTTCTAGTTTAAAACAGATTATTGATACTAGTTCAGATTGGCAAGAAAGATCTGTTTTCCAATTACATAAACATATTGGCATATATTTTGATTGGGAAAATATGTACCAGTTTAATATCTTAGTGTTCAAAGGATGTGATTCAACAAGCTCCTTGTATGCCAATAAGGCTGTACCATTTTCTTACTATTGAAAACGTGTGATTTTTTTTCTTCCCTCAAATGCTATATAAAAGGAGCCCTGGTAGCATAGTGGGTTATGTGTTAGCCTGCTAACCCCAGCATCAGCAGTTTGAATCCACCAGTTGCTCTGTAGGAGAAAGGTAAGACTTTCTGCTCCCATAAATGTACACAGCCTCGGAAACCCTGTACAAGGCCACTATGAGTTGGAACAGACGTGACAGCATGCTGAAGTAGCAGCAGCAGCAGCAAGTATTAAAAAAAAAAATCATTGACATATTTAGAATGGGATCAAATGAGCATATGCAGCTGCCCCAAAGCAAAATTTCAACTTGAGCTTTATTTTCAGAATCAATAAAACTGACCCCAGACAGGTCAGACGACCTTATCTTGCCATCTATTAAAATCATCCATTGTGTGTGGGAGATTTCCTTTGCTTTAAGAACAATGATGAAACCCTATGCAGCATTAGGGATGATAATGTGTTTTCAAACAGCAACCCATCTCATTTCAAGAGATGGAATAAGTATCATTAAAATGGTAACTCAAATCAGTCAAAGCACTTTTCGGGAAGATTTAAATTAAAAATGATTAAGAACTACTGTGGTTTGCTGATAGATACTATTTTGTATTACATTAATTTCCACATTTAAAAATAGATGACTGCTCTTAGTGTGTTTGGAGAACATTCAGTATCACCAGTGAAATGCATGTATTTTATCTGCCTGATTCCATTATATTGTATTCATTGGCCTAAAAAGAATGAGAAGACCTAAAACTTTTCCAGCAAAGCCATTTTTTATGGTACCTTTTCCATGTTCTTTCCTATTTTGAAAGGGCAAAGTTTAGATCTTAGTGAGAACGTCTGCATGAAGAAGAAAAAAACAAAACAAAACAAAAGACTGCCAGCATTGAGACTGTTAACAATTTTTAGACAGTGGAATTAGGCCTTCAAAACAGCACATACAAATTATATTTTATTATTCAAATGACTGAAAACTGTTCATTAAAAAAACTTACTCACTGTTTCTCCTTTAAAAAATATACCTAGTCAGATTCTCTCCTTTAAAAACATACCTGTTTATAGAGAGATTCAATATTATATTTGCTTTATTTATTAACCTAACATTAATATCATGCTAAATCTTGTATAAAAGAGAAAAGATCAAAATGGATGTCAGAAGAGACACTGAAACTCGCTCTCCAGCGTAGAGATGCTAAAGCAAATGGAAGAAATGAGGAGCTTCAAGAGCTGAACAGAAAATTTCAAAGGTCAGCTAGAGAAGACAAAGTCAAATGTTACAACAGAATGTGTAAAGATCTGGATCCAGAAAAGCAAAAAGGAAGAACACATTCAGCATTTCTCAAACTGGGGGAACTGAAGAAAAAAATTAAGCCTTGAGTTTTGTTATTGAAGGACTCACTGGACAAATTATAGAATGATGCAGAAAGCATTAAAAGAAGATGGAAGGAATATACAGAGTCACTGTACCAAAAGAAAATGGTTGGTGTTCAACCATTTCAAGAGGTACAATATGATTAAGAGCCAATCAAACTGAAGGAAGAAGTCCAAGGTGCATTAAAGGAATTGGCAAAGAACAAGGCTTTGGGAATTGATGGACTCAAAATTGAAATATTTCAAGAAAGTGAGGCAGCACAGGAGGCACTCACTCATCTATGGCAAGAAATTTGGAAGACAACTATCTGGCCAACTGATTGGAAGAGACCCAAATTTGTGCCCATTTCAAAGAGGTGACCCATTGGAATGCAGAAATCATAGGACAATCTCTTTAATATCCCGTGAGTAAAGTTATACTAAAAGTAATACAGAAACGGCTACAATCATACATTGACAGAGAGCTTCCAGAGGTTCAAGCCAGATTCAGAAGAGGCCGTGAAACAAGGGATATCATTGCTGATGTCCAATGGATCTTGGCTGAAAGCAGAGAATATCAGAAAGTTGTTTACTTGTGCTTTCTTGACTACGCAAAGGCTTTCAATCATGTGGATCATGACAAGCTGTGGACAACATTACAAAGTATGAGTATTCCTGAACACTTAATTATGCTCATGAGGAATCGATATATGGACCAAGAGACAGTTGTTCAAACAGAGCATGGGGACACTGAATGGTTTAAAATTAAGAAAGGTGTGTGACAAGGTTGTGTTCTTTCACCATATTTATTCAACCTGTATGCTGAGCAAATAATCTGAGAAGTTGGGTTCTATGAAGAAAAACTTGGCATCAGGACTGGAAAAAGACTAACAACCTGTGATATGCAGATAATACCACCTTGCTTGTTGAGAGTGAAGAGGACTTCAAATATTTACTGATGAAGATCAAAGAGCACAGCCTTCGGTATGGATTGCATCTCCATGTAAAGAAAACAAAAATCCTCACCACTGCAACAATAAACAACATTCTTATCAATGGAGAAAAGATTGAAGTTGTCAAGGACTTCATTCTTCTTGGATCAACTATCAACACTCATGGAAGCAGCAGTTAAGAAATCAGATGACGTTTTTTATTGCATTGGGAAAATCTGCTACACAAGACCTTTTTAAAGTGTTGAAGAGCAAAGATGTCAGCTTGAGTACTAAGGTGCGCCTGACCCAAGCCATGGTATTTTCAATAACCTTATATGCATGTGAAAGCTGGACAGTGTATAGGGAAGACCATAGAAGAATTGATGCTTTTGAGTTATGATGTTGGAGGAGAATATTGAAAGTGCCATCTACTACCAAAAGAACCAAAAGATCTGTGTTGGAAGAAGTGCAGCCAGAGTGCTCCTTGGAGGTCAGGATGGCCAAACTTCGTCTCTCATACTTTGGACATATTATCAGGAGGGACAAGTCGCTGGAGAAGCATATCATGTTTGGTAAGGTGGAGGATCAGAGAAAAAGAGGAAGACCCCCAATGAGATGGATTGGTCAAGTGGCAGCATCAATAGGCTCAAGTATGGCAACAATTGTGAGGTTGGCGCAGGATCGGGCAGTGTTTCATTCTATTGTACATAGGGTCACTATGAGTCGATACCAACTCGATGGCACCTAACAACAACACATTTTGTATACTTGGAAGATCATTTGGACCAATCCTCTCATTTTACATTTGAGTTTCTGAAGGTGCTAAGGGGTCTAGAGATTTCACCAAGGTGATCTCTTTATACCTCTACTTTTTCTAAAGCAAATAAACGCTTAAATGAGTTATAATGAGATTGGATTGATGGCCTCAATGTTTGAAACACTGAAAACAATTACTGTCAGCTAGCAACTTTGTGGGGCATCTTGCCACGGGCACCAGGACATTGAAGATATCTTCCTGCAATGGGTAAACAAACTAGACTGGAAAGGAAGCATTCCCTCTTCATTTCGTGTGTGATGGGCTAGCATCTCAATTCTAGGTAACATTTACCATTGTGTTGACTAACACATGGTGGTCCCGTGTACATTAGAGAAGAACCGTACCATAGGGTATTCTAGTGGCTGGTTTGCCAAACATAGCTCTGTGGGTTAATGCTCTGGACTGCTGTGGGTTAATGTGCTGGACTGCAAAGTCAGTTTGCATTGCAAGATCAATGGTTCAAGCTCACCAGCTGCTCCTTGGAAACACTATACAGGGTCTCTATGGGTCGGAACCAACTCGATGGCACTTAATAACAACACCACCAAGACTTCTTTGGACTTTCTTCTATGGTGTCTATGGGTGGAATAGAAAATCCAACCTTTCATTCAGCAGCCTAGTGTGTTAACCATGTGCAACACCTCAGGACTTCTTCACTCCTAGGTGAGAGAATTAAGTTTAGAAGCAATTGAAAAGTAATCTTCATTTTCAAGCCACAAATATTATAGAATTGAGGGTCTTTTTTCTCATCATAATTTGTGGAAGCACTGTATAGTTTTACTAGTTAACCTTTGCATCAAGAAGCTACAGCTGTTAAGAAAATGCAAAGTTCTAATTACTTGAAAGGAAATTAAGCCACTTCCCCTTTAATTCAAAATTACTTGCATTCAAAACAGTTAAGAAATATGGTCACAGTGAAAGCTGAGAAGCCCTCATGGTGTGTGCTTGTGCTCTTTTTGTATGGTGATTTGCTAGATAGCGGAAAAATGACCCCAGACTTAAATTTTAACAATGTGTTTTTATTAAGCCAAGGCAAAAGTCAGCATTTGGATGAAGGATTTGCTAGTCTGCACCAGGCATTTCTAGGTAACATTTGCCATTGTGTTACCTAGCCGATTCTGACTAACAGATTCCACTGAATCACAGTCAGAGAGCAGCCAATATATTGTTACGGAAGGAAGTGAAATTTAGAAAAATTCTGATTGCTTCATCATTAACACATCATTGTTAAGGTAGGGTAACAGAAGTATAGATACATACATAGTTACAGGTTTAAAAAGTGTATAGAATTGGCACTGGGTTTTTAATTACCTGGCTTCATAGTGGCTGCGGTTGATATGTGCTCATGAGACCCTGAGTCAGTCAAATCAATACCAGAACCCCAAACATTAACTTAAATCTGATACCTTGTATCACGAAGCCTTTCGCTGTGGGTTAATGCACCAGACTGTAAAGCCGTTTGAACTGCAAGGTTGGTAGTTCAAACTCACCAGCTGTTCCTCAGAAACCCTACACAGGGTCGCAATGGGTCGGGATCAACTCGACGGCACTTAACAACAACTCACTTATTAACCAATGGAGAAACCTGCAATGTGCCAGTTTTTCTGTCATTAACTAGGAGAAAAGGGAACTGGACGTTGCTTTCACTTTCATTAGTATGGCCAAGCACCTAAAAAAATCCTCTTAGGGCTCTCCAATCAAGGGCATGTTTAACCCCAAGTTCACTAGTTCAAACCCACTGTGAACTTGGAGGGAGAAATGTGAAGCTCTCTGCTCCTATAAAGATTTATAGTCTCAGAACCCCTAAAAGGGAGGGTCTCTATGAGTTGGAAATGATGAGAAGGTAGTGGGTTTGGTTTGATTAGTCTCCAGATCAGATGTCATCCAGGGTATTTTCTCTACAAATTCCCAAATGATAATGACTTACTTACTACCCACTCACTGCTGTTGAGCCAATTCCAACATACAGTGACCCTATAGAGCAAAGTCGAATTGTTTTCTAAGTTTTTGGAACAGAGAGTCTTGTCTTTCACCTGCAGAGTGTTTGGTGGGTTTGAATCTCTGACCTTGTGGTTAGCATCCCACTATGTCACCAGGGTCCTTCCATGAGCATGACTAGCTGTGTTGAAACTATTATAATTAAATGCTCTTTTAATGTGAAAAAGCTAAGTTGGTCATGGGTAAGCAAGCATTCTCACTTTTACCTCAGTTAATTTTTAAATAACCAATAGGAGCTCAACATTTTGCTAAACACCATGAAATCTGCTTTCTTTTTTGTTGTTGTTGCATAAAAGGAAAGGCTTTGTTTAATTTTCCGTAAAATTTAACATTAAGCTAAAAATGTGATAGACCAAAATGAGACACTAGAGAATGAGGAGGTAATTGTGACATGCTGTTATGATTTATAATGTTAAAAACTCAAAAACCTTGTATCTTGTCATTCTCTTACACTCCAGAGCAGCAGATTCTTCCCCTGTGCTCTTTTCTAAGGAATGTGGCTTAGGTAAAGCCAGTGCAGCTATACAGCCTGTCTTTTGTAGTCATTGAAAGCTCCCTTTGTGCTTGTAAAACTGAAGTTACATGAATCTGAAAAGATAAATGTAACTAACCCAGTTGTTTTGGAGTTGACACTCACGGATGGTGACCCCAACTCATGACCACCTCATGTGTGTTGGAGTAGAACTGTGCGCTGTAGAGTATTTCATTGTGTGATTTTTTAAAAAAGTAAATTTCTAGACCTTTCTTTGGAGGTGCTTCAGGGTGGAGACCCCTGTAAACTTTTGGGCCAGCAATCAAGTAATAATCGTTTGCACTACTCTCTAAGTTTTCAGATATAATTCTGTTACCCATTGTCACTGAGTCAATTGTAACTCATAGTGTCGATCGGAGCTCTTTCAGATGTTACTGAAACCAAACCAAACCCAACCCACTCCAGTGGACTCCATTCTGCCTCATATCTATCATACAGGACAGAGTAGAACTACCGCATAGGGTTTCCAAGGCCTTAAATCTTTATGAAAGTGAACTGCAACATCTTTCCCCCACAAAGTGGCTGGTTGGTCCTAATTAGTGACCTATTGGGTAGAAGCCACATATTTTCACCATTAGGACATTTTCAGATGTAATGTTGTTGTTGTTGTTGAGTTGGTTCCGACTTGTAGTGACACTGTGCACAACAGAAAGAACCACTGCCCAGTCCTGCCCTACCCTCACAATTGTTGTATGTTTGAGTCCATTATTGCTGTTCCTGTTTCAATCTGTTATTATTGTCCAGTGCTGTTGAGGCTGTTTCCACTCGTAACAACCCTGTGTAGGTTTCCAAGGAGTGACTGGTGGATTTGAACTGCTAATCCTGCAGCACCATACCAAGACTTCTCTATCAATCTTGTTGTTGTTGTTGTTAAGTGCCTTCGAGTCGGTTCCGACCCATAGCAACCCTGTACAGGGTTTCCAAGGGTGTAAATCTTTACAGGAGTAGAAAGCCTCATCTTTCTCCCGTGGAGCGGCTAGTAGTTTCGAACCGCTGACCTTAAGGTTCGCAGCCCAATTCGTAACCACTACGCTACCTCTACTGGCTCATAAATGTTCTAGTCTCACTGACTTCCAGAATTTAAAAGGAAAAGTGGTAAATTTTTTGGTATTTAAAAACAATTTTACTTAAGAGATTCTAATTGGAGTCCTGGTGTGGTGTTGTGGGCAAAGTCGTTTGAACTGCAAGGTTCAAACTCACCAGCTGCTCCTTGGAAACCCTATAAAGGGTCATTATGGGTCAGAATCAACTCCACAGCATTTAACAACAATAACAATAGGATTTAAAAGGAGCTCTGGTAGTCTAGTGGTTACAAATTGGGATGCTTTCCTCAAGGTCAGCAGTTCGAAACTACCAGCTGTTCTATGGGAGAAAGATGAGACATTCTGCTCCTGTAAAGATTTACGGCCTGAAAATCCTGTACAGGGTCGCTATAAGTCAGAACCAACTGCAGGTCACACCACCACCCACAATTGGAATTTGGAGAACAAACATCCTTTGTTTTTAAAATCTTGAACCATGCGAACTTTCCTCTATCTATAAACCAGGGATTACAACACTTATCCACAAAATTCCCAGTCTTTAATATTTATTTAAAAAAAAAAAAAGTTTGCTTTGCAAGCTACCCTCAACCAGTTTAATTGTGTGTTGTAGCATTCACCTAAATGTACTTGAATTAGACTTCAGTACTCCTTTAAACAATTGCCATTCTTTAATGTGAATCTTTCTTAATGTTCTTATATCCTTTTCTACTATACTCCATCTCTCACTTATTCTCCCACAAAATACCCAGGAAAAGAGGCCAAATTATCCTGCCTGTTTACTGTTCCCGAGGTGCCTTTTTCTCTTTCACTGAGGACTAGCACTGTTCTCCTGAGTACTTAAATAAAAATTTACATATGAAGTCTTGTGTAATAAAGTTGCTTAACACTTGTTACTTTTAATTCAATTTCAGGGTACTATGGATTGATGGTTCCCCCCTCACCCCCCAATATGTGTCAACTTGACCAAACCGTGTTTCTCAGTATTATGTAATTATTCTTCATTTAATGATCTGATAGAGTTGTTATTTAGTGTTAATAGGTAATAACTAATCTACAGTATTAGGTTGTATGTTGAGTCTAACCCTTTTGGTTAGCAGAGATTAGAGAGCCCTACTATTACCAAGATACAACAGCCAAGAGGGAAGGACATTCTTTGGACTGAGGGTCCCTGTGCTGTGAACCTCCTTGTTGTTGTAATGTGCCGTGGAGTCGATTCTGATTCATAGCGACTCTGTACAGGGTTTCTGAGGTTGTAAATCTTACGGGAGCAGAAAGCCTCATCTTTCTCCCGCAGAACAGCTGGTAGTTTCGAACTGCTGACCCTGAGGTTCACAGCCCGATTCGTAACCACTACGCTACCAGAATCTCCTAGACACAGGGGAAACTGATACAGAGACACATGGATGACTCGACTCCAAAGCATACCAAGCACACAGGTTTTGAAAGAAGAGAAACATTCCTCCCCCAGAGCCAACCACGAGAATGTCTTCCCTAGAGTTGGTAAATAACAATTTAGTAGGCTGAAAGTCTGAATTTCTGTTTGTCAAAGTCATCAAATTGTGGTATTTCTCCTATTGCAGCATTAGATAACTAAGACACAGAGAAACTCAAAAACATAATCACAGTCAGTGATATAATTACCCTTGTTTTCTTTCCTGAAGTTGCCACCAAAAGCAGTATGCAGAATGTAACCAATGTCACTGAACTGTACCTTTAGGAATTGTTGAATTGGTGTATGTTCTGCTGGGTTCTCAGCAACAACAACAAAAAAGACACATTAAAACACAAAACAAACAGTACAGACTTGTAGAATTAGGAAGACACTGTTGTTGTTAAGTGCCATTGTGACTCATAACAACCATACATACAGGTTTCCAAGGCGTGTCTAGTGGCTTTGAACCACCAACCTTGTGGGTAACAGTCCAGTGCTTATCCTATAGCACTGCACCAGCATTCCAGGAGGACACTAGGGAAAATAATACTATGGAGTCATTTTCCCTACTATTAAAATGAGCAGTTCAAACTTATCAGCTGCTCCTTATAAAGAGATAAAAGACTTCTTGCTCCTATAAAGATTTGCAGCCTTGGAAACCTTATACAGGGTTGTTCTGAGTCAGAGTTCCCTTCATGGCAGTGAGTTTGGTGAGGATTTGACATTATTACTTTGTTTACAAACAGCTAAAAAAGTCTGCTACTATTTTATGGATACTGTTTGGTGTGGTGCTGTAGGATAAGCCATGGATTGCTAACCACAAGGTCAATGATTCAAACCCACCAGCCGCTTCATGGAAACCCTATACAGGGTCTCTTTGAGTACGAACTGACTCCAGGACACTTAATAATAGCAATAACATTTGAACACATGAGATTCTTGGATCAGAAAGAAAAGACTTCATTATTCACTTTACAGCAAGATGCATGAGCATCATCATGCCACTTAGATCCTCTTTTCTTAAGATTTCATGGTGTGTGTGTGTGTGTGTGTGTGTGAGAGAGAGAGAGAGAGAGAGAGAGACAGAGAGACAGAGAGACAGAGAGACAGAGAGACAGAGAGAGATTACAGCTGAACAAGTCCTAGTTCCCTTTCCTAAAGTCCTTTTCAGATAGGAGGTGGCCCTGGATTGATTCTTGCCCGTAGGCAATGAGGGAAAGGATAAGAAATGACATTAACCATTCCTCCCACAGCACTCAACTCAGGTAGGTTAGATAATTCATTGCAGTGATCACTTAGACCTCAGACATCATACTCGTGTTTATTGGGTTTACTAGGAGCTCTGGTAGCGTAGTGGTTACGAATCGGGCTGCGAACCTTAAGGTCAG
>NW_006408531.1:33512354-33527847 GCF_000296735.1 Chrysochloris asiatica | reverse complement strand
TTGTTACCTTTTTTAAAAAATAAATTTCTGTTTTGGGTAACTTTTATCATGTAGACATAGTCAGTTTGCATGTTGTTGTTGAGTGCCATCAAGTGGGTTCTGAATCATAGTGACCTTGTATAGGGTTTCCTAGGAGTTACTGGTGAGTTTCAACCGCCAACAGTACAGTTCAAATTAACCTTGTGGTCCGATGCTTATCCTACAGTACCACACCAGGACTCCTGTTTGCGTGTAGTGGGTATGTATTCAGGTGTTTTCATTTGATATATATGTATGAGAAAAGTTTTCTGAAGATAATGGACTCAAGGTTCATTAAACTTATTTGAATACCTACCTGTCTCTAGGTGTTTTCACTACTTCAGTGAATAAAACAGACAATGAGTATGAACTGCTTGGTGAAGCTCACAACTTGATGTGGGAAGATAGGATGTAATCAATAAACACAATGATTATTTAAAGTATATAGCATGTTAGAAGTTGATAAGTGCTTTGTTAGAGAAAGGATTCCTGTTGTGGGACTGTAGAATAAGCACTGGACTGCTAACTGCTAGGTCGGCATTTCATAATCACCAGCCACTATTCTGAAACCCTATATGGGGTTGCTGTAAGTTGGAACAGACCCAATGACACTTAACAGCAACAGCGTTAGAAAAAGTAGGGCAAGGAAGGGGGCGAAGAGGTTTTCTCATTATGGCGAATTGGAGTGGTCATTTTAAGAAGGGTTGTCAGCATGCAAAATTCCTTCCATGGCACAATGACCTTTCTTTTGCATTATTGAATCAATTTACCAATCTGATGTTTAAATCTTTCTTTTTCATGAAAATTTCTGCTTTGCCTTTGCTTTTCCCATTCTTTAGACTGTTACTTTATCATGCATGATTTCTTAAACTTCTTGTTTAGCTTCTATGCTCCTGCTCATATATCATCTTCTAGGTGATGTCTTCCCTGAAGTACAAGTTCTCTCTCTGCACTTACAGAATACTTACAATTGATAATGATATTGTTGTTGAAGCTTTATCTAATTGGTTCGACTCATAGCGCTCCTGTATAGGGTTCCTAAGGAGCAGCTGGTGGCTTTGAACCATCAGCCTTGAGGTTACGAGTCCAGTGTGCTTATCATATAATGCTACACCAGGACTCTAGAATTTATTTTACTGGCTAACCTTGGCATATTATTCTTTCCTCTCTCTCTGCATCTAAACTGTGAGCTTTTTGAAGGCAGAGACCAGGTCTTAATTGTCTCTATAGTACCCCGTTTGTTGAGTGAATGCACATTTTTGTAAATCTCTGGTTCAGCATAATTGTGATGCATAAAGTGGGCTCTGAAATTGTGTAGGTAGAAGTCTGAGAGTATGCTGCTGACTAGAGAATATGTACATGAATAATTTATACAATGTAGTAATACTCAAATGACAAAGATTTTTAATTAACAATAGTTTATAAGAGAGTGTTTGGCATTGTGGAAGAATTTTCTCACTCAGAACTAATGTTATAAAGTACGGTTGTTAGATTGTTAACTTGCTCCTACAAGCCTACTTAATATCACCAACTTGAAACATAGTTCTGATATTCTAAGCCATTTCTCTGTTATAAACATCAAAATTATGTCCTATGACTCAGGGTAAAGTCCAAAGTCCTTAATATAGAGCGCAAGGAATCTTGGATGATCAGATCCTACTTAGCTTTCAACTACGTTTCCCCTTCCTACATTGTCATTCTTTTTACTTGAAAAATGCCCCAAGCTTCTTGCTGGGTTGGCAGTTTCATGCTGTTTCTCCAATCTAGATGATCTATCTACTCACCATCACGCTGGTCAGCCTAGCTCCTACTAAGCCTTCAACTCTCAAGTTCAAAGTCCTTAGGAATGCCCTCTCTGAAATTCACACCAGGTAATAATATTTCATAGTAGTCTTTCTTAGAAATCGATAAATATTGCATCTCTTGTACCTAACTCTGTGCCTGGTAATAGTAGGTACTCAATAAATATTTGTGGAGTAAAAGCAGAACTGTATGAAGGCTGCCTAACTATCTATACTGAAAATAATTGATATAGGTACTTATGGATACTATTAGCTATTTAACCACTATCCTCTACATATCTTTTAAAAAAGATCTTTATACCTATGTGTCTACATAAGTATAGATTACTGTTATTGAACTATGTAAGAGTCTCTCTCTTCTAACTCCTTCTCTTTAAGCAGTCTCATCATGCAAACAGCTGTCATTATTATCATTGCCCAGGTGACTTTCAAATTAAAATCTCCAGTTCAGAGTTCTCCTTTGAGCTCTAAATCGATTTATCTAATTGTCTATTTGATGGCTTCCCATGGGCATCCCAAAGGCACATCAAACTCCAAGTGCTAGGTTAATGCTAGCTGTTATAACATACACAGCCCCAAACCCCAATGAAATAATAGAGGGAAACTATTTATTGCTAACATAGCAGTCCAATTTAAAATTTCTGGCCAGTAAGCAGTCATCTATAGGGTGATTTAGGGAAGTTGATGCCTTCTGTAATGGCAGTTTTACTAGCCTTTCAGACTGACAGGTTTTCACACGAGAAGAGTGCATGAGATGGCCCTAACATACCCACATCTTCATAAACTTCTTGGCTCAGAAATGACCTATTGTACTCTAATAACGGAAAGCAATCACTTGGCCCTAGTGTGATGCAAACTGGTGGGGAGGGTTGGGAAGCATAGCCCTTAGTAGAATAGGTAATTCCTGCAGTGTCTTGACACTATGGAATAATAAACACACATTTTTGCCTGACAGTCATTTCTGACACACTCAACATTCCCCAAATTAAACTCAGTTCCCAAAGTAACTAAAGTAATTAAGCAACCAAGAGACAGACAAATAACCGTGGATTTTTTCATGTTTTTTATTCCGGATAATGTCATATTTTTGCATTAGCTGGCAACAAACAGATGGTCCTTGACATGCCCTCTCCCTTAGTCCCTTTATCCAAGAGTCAGTCAGTCATTTGTGTGCTGCTTAATAAAGGACTAAAAATGATGTAGCTTAAAGGTTAGGAAAATGGAAACCTAAAGAGCAGGAATCCTCTTACTTTTCCTTCACCTCTTGGGCAGCTAGAAGTGGATTAACAGCTGGGCTGCTAATCAAAAGGTCAGTAGTTTGAATCTAGCATATGCTCCATAGGAGAAAGATGAGACTTTCTGCTCCTGTAAATATTTACAGCCTCAGAAACCCTGTAAAGGGTTTCTATGAATTGGAACTGACTGGGTGACACATGAGGTGGCACTGCGTTGAGGTGCTGGACTGCAATGTCACTTTGAACTGCAAGGGCCGGGTTTTAGGCTCACTAGCTGCTCCTTAGAAACCCTATCCAGGGTTGCTATAAGTAGGAGCGGACTTAACAACTGCATTCTAAAACTACTATTCTCCTTGCCTAGACCTATGAATTGGCTCTTTCCCCACTTGTCTCTGGTACCCCTCTTAACTGTTCTTTATGCAGTTGCAAAGTGAACATTTAAGCATGCAGATCTAATCGCATTATCCCTCTGCAGTTAACGTTTCAAAGCCATCTCATCCTCTTGGCATAAAGGCAAAACTACTTAACATAATTTACAGGGACATGCATAACTTGGCCCCTATTTTATCTCACCTCTTTGTACTCTCTTCTACCTGCTTAAGTCACAGTGTCTTCTGATATTCTTCATGTCTACCCTCTTCCATGGGGCCTTGTCTACAGCTGTCTTTTCTCATTTTCTCATGTCATTCAGATTAACATATTCCTGTTGTTATATCAGAGGCACTGTCACTTCCTCAAGACAGCTCTTCCTGACCTTCTTAAATTTATCCATTTCAAAATTTTGAAGCAACTTGCATTTCTCTTTGTAAGCGCTTAAAACAATTTTATTTTCACATTTATCTCTCTGATTATTGAATTGATACTAGTGTCTATCAATGGATTTTTTTCTTTTTGTCTAGAGACTGTTTTATTCAATTTTACATGTATTTCCAGGTCCTATATGATGGAAAATGATAGATGTTTAATAAATATTTCTGAGTAAATATCAGTGAATAATGAATAAATGAACTTGTATACCCAGTGGTATCATTTATTGGGAATGAATAGTAGTTATTATCTTTGTAGGTATATAGGAAAACTGGGTGAAGAACTCAGATGATATTCTGATACATTTGTAGCTAAGTATTTAAAAGTAGAATAATAAGATTCCTTTATGGAAAAAATACAGGTCTTGCAAAGGTCAGAGCATAAAGACCAGAAATGAATTTGTTTCGCTTTGAGATGTACATCAATTTTGACATGGTTGAAATTGTTCCTCCTTCCTGCTTATTGTGTTTCATAGCAACATATATTGTATTACGTTGGCAAATTCTCCAGACAGTGAAGTGAAGTTGTTAATATTTCATTATGTCTTTCCTAAATTCATATACTTGTATTTTCTTAATATTTATCTAATTACATGTATGTGTGTATATGAGATGGCTTCACAAGTTTGTGGAAAACTGGAATGAAAAATAATGGTTTTTTTTCTGGGAGTTTTTGAAGCCTCTTGGCATATTTATGACATTTGCTGGTAACAGTATTCTCTCTCTCTCTCTCTCTCTCTCTCTCTATATATATATATATATATATATACACACACACACATATATATATAGTACAATATTAAATTTTTGTTACTATGATTCCTAGAAATAGTAACAAATTCCTACTTGACAAAATAACATTTTTTTTTATTTTCTAGGAAAAGGTACCCAAGCACCAGAGCTGTTAGCGTTTACACAGTCCTTTAAAAAAAAAAGAAAAATCATGCGTTTTTTTTAGTTTTAAAAATTGTATTTATTTTGTTGTTGTTGAGAGTATACACATCAAAACATACACCAATTTATATTGGTATAAACTTTCTACACATACAGTTCCTGGACTCCTTCTGTGGTGCTGTAGGATAGCCACAATGTTGGCATATCAAATACACCAGCCATTCCTTGGAAACCTTACACAATGCTGACTTAACACTTAACAACAGGGAGTTTTAAAAGAGCATAATACGCTAAGCAGTTAAGTTAGGCTAAACTACTGTTTGATTTGAAGAAAACTTCGGGGTATATTTTAGTATAAGGTTTAAACGTTATCAGGGCAGTAGTTTCCAGGTTTCATTCAGCCCCCGTAACTGATTACTTTGTGCAGTTGAGTTAATTCTGACTGATAGAAAACCTGTATAAGGTTTCCAAAGGGTAGCTCGTGGATGTGAATCGTCAGCCTTGGGTTAGTAGTCCAGTGCTTATCCTTCAGCATCACACCAGGACTCATAAATGCAGTCAATAATGTAAACGTGGCCAAATGCCAATGTTGTGCATAATAAGTTGTGCACGTGTAAAACATTGAAGTGGCAAAAGTTGTGTGATACATATTTGCAACAATAACAACAAAAGTAGCTGTTGAGAGTGCTGCGCACAACCAAAAACCTCATGGGATTTGGTTCCATGATTTGGAGATTTAGGGTTGTAATTTCATGCGATACCCAGTTAATTGACCAAGTGATATGTGTAGCATGTCTTTTCTACTTACTAGACTGTTAGATAGTTCCTGGATTCTTCAAAGCTTCCAAACGGTCATCCAAGAAGGAGAGTTGGGAAAAGGAGGAGGAAATAGAATGTGTAGCTAATTGCCTCCATGAACAGTTACCTTGTTTGCCATGAGGCCAGGAAAACTGGAAGATACCTGGCTACCATTACTGAGCATTTTGATTAAAGATTCCATAGATGAATCCTGATCAAAAGAGGGGAAATGTGAAACAGAACTTCAAATTTCCATGGATTCCAGAGTTTCTGGAACCACACTATCTTTTACCTTTGGTAAGTACAGGTGTAGAATTTCAAGTCATCTGATCAAATATCTGTCTTTCATATGTTCAGAAAGCAGAACTTCTGTTACATTACCATATAGATTATATTTTCATGCTGGTGATTGGACTGCACAGTAAGGAAAAAATATTTTAGGCTGTTAAAAATTAGACTGGGATTTAGAAAATACAGATTTTTTTGTAATTTAAACTTCTTCAGCATCTGTACTTTTCATCTTCTCTTTGTTTTTTTCTTTGCTACACAGAGTGAAAAGAGGCATGTTGAAGGGGATCACTTACCTCTTTTCTTTCTCCAAAATTAGCTTTATGTTTCTATCATTGAGCTCTTGTAAGATTCAGTAATGTATAAGAAACATGCACAGCATTTTTCATTTTTGTTTCTTCCAATATGTCAGCTGAGTTTAACCAGAAGTTCAGAATAAACTACAACACTTGTAAACTCTATTTCAAAATTTCCAATGAAAATATCTTGTTTTTTTAAAAGGAATTCTGTGCTGACTAGAAGTATAATCAGAGTTCTTCCTTTTTCACCAGATTCACTGTGTTCTGGACCAAAACACAGTGTGGTATTTATTGTTACTTGCTGTTCTTGATGATGTGTGTTCATTGTTAACTGAACACACATCTGATTACATAAGATATTGCATGGGCTGAGGTAAAATTATTGGATAATTGAGAGTGTTTATTTCAAGATAGTCTATATCATAGTTAGGATTAAACATGAGGGTTAATAAAAAAAGTATTGTGATGAAATCGTAACAACTTTTATTAAACATACATATCAAAATGTGAAGCTATTGTTTCTTGGTTTATCCTCCATGTAGGTCTATATAATTCTGACTGCAGTGTTTCCATCTCTGTAACCATTCTCTGAAGAATTCTGTGCTTTTTTATTTACACCATATCAAAACAGTAGTATTGGCATCCTGGAAGGACTCAGATTGTGTTCCTTTTAAATGTGGATTGGGAAGGCAAAGGACTCTCAAGGGACAAGACAAGGACAGTAGGCTGATGGGGTAAGGTTTCCAAATGGAATTCTCGTAGTATATCTCTTGTAACCATCAAAGAAGTGGAAAAATTCTTCAGTGCAATTTCCCTGTCCTTTTTTCGCACGAATGTAATTTTCAATTTTCATAAAACTTTTTTGTTAATAAGCTCCTGTGATTGTGCTGTGTCCTTTGAGAAGAATCCTTCAAGATTATCCCTTTGGAATTCCAGAAAGTAGTAGCCATAACCTTCTGAGCTGATGTCTCTTCCTTGAATGTAACTGATCCTGGAGATCCCTTGGGAAGAAGCCACTATTTTGATTGGATCTTTCTTTTAAATGAATACATTGTAATGAGACTAACACAAGTGCGTTACTGAGAGAACTTGTCTGCCGTCATCTGTGATTGCAGAGGCATGTTTAAAAACGTTTTGTTTGGGATAAATCTGTGCACATATGAACAGGAACCCTAGTAGCAGCAATACTTTTTGACTTACCCTTTAAAGGAAAACGTGACACGTATATACATTATCTATAATGGTGGTAGAGATTGTGTGCTTTGGAGTTAGTTGTGGCTCATAGTGACCCTGTACAGGGTTTCCAAGGCTGTAAATATTTATGGGAGCAGAAAGCCTCATCCTTCTCCTGAGGAACAGTTAGATTTGAAAGGTGGAACTTGCAAGTTAGCAGCCAGGTTGTACCTTGTTACGCTGCTAGGGCTCCTTATGCATTATCGATGGCCGCATTTAAACTGAAAAATAGCTATTTTAATTTGGTTAATTCATTTCATTGATTTTACCATATAGTCACTTCTGTTCAATCATTTACATTGTTACTGAACCATAAAACAAAACACAAATTAAAACATTTGAAATTCCATACTCTCTTGTTTATTAAGCTGATCAATTTATTATTTTTTAGGTTCTTAACTAAGCTTTTTGTTGTATCTTTTTCAAAACATCCTGTTGGTAGTTTTTTGTTTGTTTTGAATAAATAGGCCATTATGAAATTCATCTACAATCTATAGCTATCTACCTATATAATAATTCAGGGTCTTGGTGTGACTACTAATCACAGTCAATGAATGGTTCAGACCCACCAGCTGCTTCTCAGAAACCCCATAGGGTTGCTATGAGTCAGAACTGACTTGATGACACTTAACAATGACATGTAATTCATTATGAAAAGTTGATTCTCTGGTGTGTAGCCTCCACCTCTGTGGCATTCTTTTTTTTTTTTTTTTAGGGTTTTTATTGTGACTTGAATGGAAGTTTACAGTGCAGATCATCGGTTTTACATGAAACAAATCATACACCTTGTTTCATTACAATGATTGTAATCCCCTCACTCTCCTCTTTTTTAAAACCCAAAAACAAAACAAAACAAAAAAACACTCAGGCATAATTTACACTACCAAAGGGCATATTCTGTAAATCTGCCTCCTGGCCTTCGTCTCTTAGTCCTTCTCATTCTATGAATCTAGAGTCCTCAGCTGCTCCCTTTCTCCATGTCCCCATCTCTGCCTCCATCTCTGGTGTTGTTGCTTCTCTGGATAAGGCCCCACATTCTGCTTGTGCTCTTCTCCCTCAATAGTCCTAGGGTCCTTTGTTCCTGGACTCTAAGATTAACTACTCCCTCGTTTTTGTTATAAAACTCTGACCTTTTACAATTGTGACAGTCGCAATTAGTCATGATAACAATTACTATTGAATCATAAGAATCTTATCCCCATCTCTTTTAACCAGACCCATCTAGACAAGATGAAAACTATTCAGTGGGGACTCTTTCTTCCTCCACACACTATTAAACTAAACTCCCCCTTGAAACCTTGTAAGCCAGTCACTTCTTGCCTTTATTGCCCTCTCATTTTAGGTAGCCAGTGTCTAAGTTGCTCATCCCTATCTGCTCTGTGTACAGAGGGTATAGTTGTGAAGACTTCTTCCCTCTTTGTTGGTAGTTAGAGTTACTACCTCCATGAGTATAGATGAGGTTCATCAAATTGTGGCAATTTACACTTGTTTCCTTTATCAAAAATGTTTTTTTTGTTTAATCTTCCTCTAGTCAAGTTCTGATTATCAAGCCATCTATGCTAGGTCAAATGCAACTTTGGGCGTTCTTGTGTGCCTCCTCTCACTTCATATCAGCTGGGTGCTTCACTCTCAGCTGTAGCCTTCTGTGTTTATGTCCTTGTCCATGGGCTTAGGTGTCCCCAGTTCTCACTGCACTTTGGACCAACCAACCTTTCCACTTCTCTCTCTCATCTCCAGGTCAGTGGGAGTCTGTGGAACATGGTTGAACTCAGCCTAGTTCTTCATTGCTGCCTTTACTCTATTCCTCTCTTCCACTCACCAGTAGACCATCATGGACACCAGCAAACTTACATGCCTGCTGTGTTACATGCCTCATGTGTTCCCTTTGAGTTTCAGTCTTAGAGGGGAGGGGTTGTCCTGAAGGAACCCGATTGCTTGCATGATGGCTTCCCGGCAAACAACTTGCTTATTCTTGTAGTAGCCAGTCATACTGCCATTTTTATTTTGCTTGTTTTTTGTCTGATGATCTTTTTTTGTAGATGTATCTTCTGTCACTCTAGCTGTTCCAGGCTCGTCTACTTGTCCTTTCTGGTGGGAATGTCCCACCTCAGAAAGTTCTCGATGGGGCTCAGAATGCCACCTAAAGTCCTATAAACTGCAAAGGCTCCGCAAGAGGCCTATTTCACTGAACAAGTTGTAGAACCCCTTTTAGGTATTCCAATCAGTTATAGGCTGTAGATGGGCTTACAAGATTTCTGTAATCATGTTTCTTGACATTTCTTTCTATCTAAATCAAGTGTCCATTTTACAATAGTAGGCAAGAGAAACCAATATACATAAGACAGTCAAGCATCGTAGTATTATTTCTCCTCTTCAAACTATGCCTTGACCCGTGTATCATAGAGCCCTGTTGTTCCAAGGTTGAGCATCCGTTTAGCCCATGCAAACCTGTCTCAGTGTTCCCCTATCTACCTTGTTCTTCCACCGCCTCCTCATTCTTGCGTACTGCCATACCCAACACCTGAACTCTGATGTTTCTGCCCCTACCCTGTACTCTATCGTCACTTCCCTCCACCTACCCCAACCCCCCAACTCCAACCTCACCAGTAACCAACAAAGAGGTTTTTTTCCTTCATTTTAGTATGGGTATCTTTTCTTAAGCTTTTACAATAATGGTCATATGCAATATTTGTCCTTTTGTGACTCACTAATTTCACTCAGCATAATGTCTTCAAGGTTCATTCATGTTATGTGGTGGCTTGCAGCTTCCTTGTTAATCTTCAAGGTAACATAATATTCCATTGTGTGTTTGTACCAAAGTTTGTTTATCCATTCTTCCATTGATGGGCACTGTGGCATTCTTTCTTACATAACCCATCATTACATCAGTCTGATCTTGAGATAAACATCAGACAAACAGTAGTGGAGGAAGAATCCACAGTGTACCTATCCAGTAGTCTTCAAAACTGCCAGATCATGGAAAACAAGAGGAGAAACGATGACAAGATGAAATAAGATTCTGAAAACATAAATGTTAAATGCAGTGTGATATTCTGGATTAATTTTTGTTCAGAGAAAAGAAATAGTGAAAAAACTGTTGGATCTGAATGGAGCCTGTAGTTTAATGAATAATGTTGTGTCAATGCATGTTTCTTTGTCGGCGAATCTGCCTAAATATAAGGTGGCTGAAGAGTATACATAACTCTTCTCTAAATCTAAATCTTTTCAAAAGAAAATGTTTACTAACAAAAAAATAACATGAAATCCTTTAGAAGGTATGATTTTTTTCTTATTTTCTGTCATTACAAAATATGCTCAGATTTTGTACTTTAAAATAAGCATAATAAATGAATGAATGCGTGTTGATATTGTAGAACAGAATCCAAGAATATTAAAGTATTACATGTATCTAAAGTATTCTATATTTAACTTACTTGATTTTAAGAGTAAAATATGAGGGTGAGTCAAAAATTATCAGCATTCCAGTTATATTAAATCACCTGTTCACATCCACGGTTGATAAAAATAATGATCATGCACATGAAATGATTCTGTCAAATAGATGAATGACAGTGGATTAGATGGCAAACCATTTGCAAATCAGCCATGACTCTGCCTATGAAATAATCCAGAACAGAAACTTGGGTTTCAAAAAGTTTGTGTGAGACGGGTACTGAAACAACTCAGGGAAGAGCATAGACAATCAGAAGACTGTTATCCCGATCTCCTTTCACCAGACCCATCTAGACACGATCAAAACTATTCAGTAGGATTCTACCTTCTCTGCACACTCTGCATCTAAGCTCCCTCTTGAAAACTTATAAGCCTGCACTTTGTAACTTTACAGCCTCCCACCCCTGACCTCCATTTTAGGTAGCCATTGTCTAAGTTGCTCATCCCTGTCAACCCTGTGTACAGAGGGGATAGGATTGATCCTTGATGTGAAGACTCCTTCACTCTCCGTAGGTATTTTGAGCTACTACATCCATAAGTATAGGTCAAGTTCATCAAATTGTAGCAATTTACTCTTGTATCTTTATCAAAAAATATATTTTTTTAATCATCCTCTAGTTGAGTTGTGATCATTAAGCTATTGAAGCTAGATCAAATGGGTACTCTCTGCAAGTTTGGGCATTTTTGTGTATCTCCCTTCACTTCATATCATCTGGATGCTTCACTCTCAACTCTAGCCCTCCATGGCTATGTCCTTGTCCATGGGCTCAGTAGTCCCCAGGTCTCACTAAACTTTGGAACAACCAGCCCTTCATCTTCTCATCCTCATCTCCAGGTCAGCGGGGTGGGGTAGGTTGGGGGATAACTTTATTTTGAGGTGTAAAAACATCCTCCCTATAGTCCTGATCATGCTCCATCGAACTTTCATCTGAAAGCAACCCTTGAATGATGAAGATTCACCTCTGATGAAGAAGTGAAGACAATGGTGCATTTGTTGCTCACAGCTCAGGCTAAACATTTTTTTAATACGAGATTATGAAAGCTTGTTGACAGACAAAGTGACTTGAAAAGCAAGGAGATTATGTCAAAAAATTATATGCTTTTATTTTCTAAAATTTGACTAAAATAAATTCTACAGCCAGAGTGCCAATAATTTTTTATATACTCTCATATGTTCATTCTGGATATTTGTGGAAATATAATACACACAGAGAAGAAAATAAAAGTCTACTATATTCAGAATCCAATTACTTCTCACTTCTTCTGCTACTACTCTAGTTAATCAAGCATAATGATTCTTCACTTGAATGACTACTCTTTTCCTACACTTGTTACCCAGTCTTCTGTCAATACAGATGTCAGAATGATTGTGTAAACCAAAATCATCTTTCTCCTTTGCTTAGAATCCACCATTGATGTTCCTTATGACTGAGAGCAAAACCAGAGCCCTTTCTATGGCCAGGAGAAATCTACATGATTTGTACCCCTTCTGAACCTCATTTATTCTCATCTGTGACCTTGTCTTCACTCTACTTTAACCCAGTGGCTTTGGTCTATTTCTTCAAGACCCTTAGCATGATACTGCTTTGGAGCTTTTATACTTGATATTTTTGTTGTTGTTCCTTGCAGTGTTCTTGCCCTCAGATATCTACATGTCTTTCTCTATTATGTCTTTCAGGATTTGGCCTTTTCAGTATTCTTAGCCTACAAAATTCTGGCTCATAGCATATATTGCTGTTGTTGTTATGTGCCGTGGAGTTGGTTCTAACTCATAGTGACTCTGTACAGGGTTTCTGAGGCTGTAAATCTTTATAGGAGCAGAAAGCCTCAGATTTCTCCCGCGGAACAGCTGGTAGTTTCGAACTGGTGACCTTGCAGTTCACAGCAAGATTCGTAACCACTATGCTACCTACCAGAGCTCCTTGCTCATAGCTTATATTTTATTATAATTTGTTAAATTTATTAAATGACTGGTATCACCCAGAATCCTAGTATTCTTGTTTCTGACTTAAGAAAATTATTATTCTGTTTAGTGTTAAACCATATTTTGTTTTAGTGAAAATTTTTGATCTATGGTTGGACATTACTGAGGAGAGTGCACCCAAAACATAATTTTCAAAAAAAGAATGTCAGAATATCCAATGCTATATCCTTAGAATTTTAAGTGACAAACATTTGTTTTATAAATGTAACAGTAATTTTCTGTTTTTCTCTTTATCTCTGAGACAAACAGAATAGAATTATGGTAAATATGATGCCTTAGTCTAATGAATGTTCATAAACTAGAGGAGACCTGGTGTGCTTCTGTAGGTTAAGCCCTGGAATGCTCCCTGCAAGTTTGGAGGGTCACACCCACCGACTACTCCTCAGAAGTTCTGTGCAGAGCTGCTTTGAGTTGGCACCAACTAGGTAGCACTTAACAACAGTTTCAACAAGTGAATGACATTTTTGTTTTATTAGAATGGCAGTTTAATTTAAATAGATTTGATTGACATTTTAACCACTTTGTTGTTGTTGTTGTTAAGTGCCATGGAGTGGATTCCAACCCATTGCGACCTGTATAGGGTTTCCAAGGACCAGCTGGTGAGCTTGAACCACTGACAGTGCAGTTCAAATGACTTTGCAGTCTGATGCATTAGGTCACAATGCCATACCAGAACACCTTTAACAACTTGATTCTTTAATAAATTCCTATTTTCCTGCTTTTGTTGTTGTTAGTGCAGTTGGGTCAGCTGTCATTTATAAAGATCTTATGTTCATAAAGAAGTCCTGGTGTGGTGCAGTGGGTTAATGCGCCAGGCTGCAAAGCCACTTAAACTGCAAGGTCAGGGGTTCAAGCTCACCAGCTGCTCCTTGGAAACCCTATACAGGGTGTCTGTGGGTCGGAACCAACTTGAAGGCACTTAACAACAACAAAACCAACAGCATTTACATAAAAATAAAAACACTGCCTGGTCTGGTGCCATCTGTACAAACATTGCCATGTTGGAGCCCACTGTTGCAGCCACTGAGTTAATCCATCTCATGGAGGGTCTTCCTTTTCTTTGGGGTCTTGCCATCCTTGGTTCTAAGATTTTGCTATACTTCTTCCAAGACAGATTTTGTTTGTTCTTTTGTATATCACATTTAATATAAATCTGAGAGATGATTTATAAAATTTGGTAACAGTGACAAAAAAGAGTTGCTGTTGAGTCAATCCAGACTCATTAGGACCCCGTGTGTTTCAGAATAGGATTATGCTAAAAGCTTCAAGGGCAGTAATCTTTAAGAGGAGACCACCAAGCCTTTCTTCCAAGTCCGCTCTTGCTGGATTCAAGTACCCAGCCCTTGTGTTAGTAGCCTGGCACTTAGTCATTTGTGCCACCTGGGAACTCCCTGTAATGTAACAGTGTTCTTATGTTGTTGACAAATAATAAGCTATTTATTGATATAAAGTTATAGTCATATTTAGTCTACTTCTGTCTAATTGATGGAAATAGTTTTTTGTTTTTTTTATTAATTCTAGTTATATCAAAGACCTAGTTAAAGTGTTAAAAGATGCCAGTTTGAGGATTATGGTGCATCTTACCAAAGACATTATATTTCAGATGCCTGGTATGCATGTGAAAATAGGACAAAGAATGAGGAAGTCACTAGAAGAATTGAAGAACTGATGCATTCAAATTATGGTGTTGGTGAAGAATATTGAAGGTATCATGGATTGGCAGAAGAACAAAAAAAATCTGTCTTCTAAGAGGTACTTCACATCCAAGATCATAAGACTTAGTCTCTTGTACTTTGGACATATTGTCAGAAGGGACTAATCTCTGGAGAAGGACATTATGCTTGGAAAAGTGGAGGCTCAGTGAAAAAGAGAAAAACCTCCCATGAGATGTAACAATTGTGGAAGCGCTTAATTCTGTTTTGCATAGGGTCACTGTGAGTCAGAAGTGACTCACTGCGTATAACAACAATGTCCAATTTCTGTTTTCAGGAATATTTAAAATTTATATTTGTTTTTAAAAAGCCACACTGTAAAATGTCATTAGATAAGAAACAACTAATATATTTATTTTATTTCCCATACAGAATTAAAATCCTCATGCCTTAGGCAAAACAGTCTGTCAACAGAGTCACAGTAAACAAACACAGCACATGATGGGATCATTATTTTTAAATGGTTTTTATTTTATTTTTATTACAGTTCTACTCAAGGAGTTTTGGAGTGGGAGAATATTTTATAAAGGAGTAATGTCATTTCTGTGTACATTTGAAATCAAGTGTCTTTCAAAGAGACAGTGAGATTCCACCCTTTCTGTTAGAAAAAGGCAATTTACCACCCAAGGTTATATTAGAAAATTCCTTCTGTCTTCCTTTACTTGTATAAGAATGCTGATAGCTTTCTTGCATGTGGAATCTCAGTCATACATAGCTTTCAGCCTTAGCTGCATTGTAGCCAATCCAGTCCTGCTTCAAGTCCAGGGAGGAGAACAGCTCAGGCATGAGGGTAGCAGCCATTCTTCTCAGGATAACAGGGATTCTACATGTCCTATTTGATTAATTTAGGATGCTGGTAGAGCACATCAACAAACATTAATCTCACAGCAAGCAAACAGGTCATAAAGGTCATTATGATATTTAAACTTGTTGTTAGGTGCCATCTGGTCGGTTCAAACTCATAAGGAACC
>NW_006408531.1:33505208-33511234 GCF_000296735.1 Chrysochloris asiatica | reverse complement strand
GGTCTTCCTTATTCACTGTCCAGCTTTCTTATGCATATGAGGTTATTGAAAATACCATGGCTTGGGGCAGATGCACCTTAGTCCTCAAACTGATATCTTTGATCTTCAACACTTTAAAATGATCTTGTGCAGCAGATTTGCATAATGCAATATGTCATTTGATTTCTTGCCTGTTACTCCTATGAATGTTGATGGTTGATCCAAGAAAAATGAAGTCTTTGACAATATCAGTCTTTTCTCCAGTGATAAGAATCTTGTTTATTGGTCCAGTAGCTCTTCAACTTTCTCCTCTATGAACTTCTGTGATTCTTCCTGTTCCAGAATGCTAATAATTCTTAAGTTATTCCTCTTCATGTTATCCAGCATGAATCTTAGACTCTCTTCAGATTTTTTTTATCCTTTTTTTCTGCTTGCTCGTCTATCTTAGCAGTATTAGAATTTTGTCTTCCAGTTCACTGTTTCTGGCTTCCATCTCTTCAGTTCTACTCCTTTGCCTTTTCAGTGTATTGTCCATTTTTGATATTTTATTATTAATCATCTGAACCTCTTTTTGCAGGGTTTGAATTGTTTCCAACACTTTCTATCTTTTTTGTTTGCTCCAGTAGCACTTTCCTGACTTCTTCATTATTTTTCTCCAGTCCTCTGTGAAGCATTTGAATTTGTTTCCATATCATTCTTCTTAATTCCTTCTCAGACAAATCCAAAGCCTGCTCTTATTCTTGTGTTAAGTCTATGTCTGCCTCAAACTTATTTGTTAGTTTACTCTTTTTTGTTTTTGGACATGTCCTGAAACCTTTTGTTGCTTTTTTTGGACATTTTCAGTAATTAGGTGCATTTTCAATGATGAAATGACTGTATGTTTCTGTGTTATTAAGCTTACTAGGTGTCTCCTGGTGGATGTGATCTGGAGATAGACTTCCCTTTTCATGTGTTGCAATGTCTAGCAGCTGGTGTCTTCTTCCCAGTGGTGGTATATTATGGAGTGTGTTTGGAGCTTGGCTACATCTTCTTGGATAACATAGGGAGAGAAAACTGCCACTCCCTAGGAGAAAAGTATGATCAAAACCAGAAAACAATATACAAAACCAACACTCAAAAGCAAAAATAAAATTGTAGTCGACTGACCAATAGCCTTTGCTGCTCGGGTCAGTGTGCATGCATAATGGAATCCTCCAGCAGTGGGTGGTGGTTTCCACTCCCTCAGGCCCCTCCTGTAGTCACCATCATGGAGGTGTGCAGATAGATATTGAGAAATTAATGGGAGAATGATTGTCCATTATTTTTATCATTGAAGGTCAGTTAGGTATCTGCATGTGCACAGCGTAATTTTCAAAATATCTGCGTCCTTGTGTGTAGTAGTTGATGTTGGGTCTTGCCTTTCATGTTGTGGTTTTACACAGTGTTCATACGGTTTGTCTGTATGGCCAGACCTGCTTTTTATTGCTGGGTAGGCAGGAATAAAGGGTCCCACCTAGGTCAACTTTAGGGCCACCAAAGGATCATCCCACGGGACCAATGGGGCTCCTCCTCTCTATGCCGTGGGAAAACTGTGGGCTCAGTGCTGGGTCCTTTTGGGGGTGCTCCCTCCCCCCTGAAGATGTCCGAGCTGGGCAGAGAGGGTGCAACAGGGGAGAGGAGGAAAGAAATGTGTAGAATCCTCCACACCTCGTTTTTCAGATGCCGCTGTGTGGATTTTAGTGTCGAATCACTGTTTCAGTCTGGCTGTGGCCCTGCCCTCTGATCTCCACAGGGAGAGCCCTATGTTCTGATTGATTCTGAAATCACAGTATTTTCTTTTCTACAGTGATTTTTCCACTGGTGGGTGTGGGCGCCCTGCACCTTATACTAGATCCAGAGCTCTGGAGCTGCTCCATGAAAGCACCTTTTCTGGTTTTTCTATGCCTTCCCCAAGAAGCCTGCCCTACCTGACTCTGATTCTACTGCCTCCAACAACAACAGCCTCATACATTGTCTCTTTATGTTTTCTGCATAATTCAATATTTGCCCATTGTTGGTGTTGTTATTGTTGTTGGTATTAAGTACCGTTCAGTAGGTTCCAACTCAGAGTGAACCTGTCTAGAGATTTTGAGGAGCAGCTGGTAGGTTTGAGTTCCTGACCTTGTGGTTAGAAGTTCAGTGCTTATCTTACAGCACCATACCAGGACTCCATCTTGCCCATGGGTGGATGGATGGTGTGCCATGAAATCGTTTCCAACTCATAGTAACCCTGCATAGGGTTTCTGAGGCTGTAAATCTTTAAAGGAACAAGAAGCTTCCTCTTTGTCCTGTTAAACAGCTGGTAGTTTTGAACTGCTGACCTTGTGGTTAACAGCCTGAGCCTGTCTTGTAACCACTACACTTTTAGAATTCCTTCCTTGAATCCTTGGAACCTTGCTTGAATCTGTAGAATCCTTGAATATTGCAATTCAAGGGTTGAATTTTTTCTTCAGTTATTTCTGCTTGAAAAATGTCAAGCATATTTTTGTTTTATGGTTTTCTAACTCCAAGTCTTTTACCTATTTCATTATAATACTTTCTTTGTTTTTCTCGAGTTCTCTTGGAAATCTTCCTTTCATCTCTTTTAGGTCATTAGTTCTTCGATTTATTTTAGCTACTCTGTTCCTGAGCAAGTTTCAGAGTCTATTTTGTTATCTATTTTGGTCTTTCTTTTCTTTCTAATGACTTTTCACTGTTTTATATTTGATCTCCATTATGTCATCCCACAACTTGTCTGATCTCTAATTATTGGTCACATTGTTATTTTATTCTTTCTTGATAATTAAAAGCCCTCAAACAATCTAAGGAAATTTACTTTATAAAATGTTTCTGAAATCTGGAAAATACTTAGAATAACCTTAAAAATAAATAAACTGCTCAAAATATTTTCTTGTAATTGGACATGATTAGCAATAAAATGGTTTGTAGAATACTTAGGCAAATACTGAATTATTTGTGATGATTATATGATATTCTTAAAATATTTACTTAAATTATTGAAAGTTGTAGTCAGGTAATTTATATGTAAATTGTATTTCTTGTACTAAAAATTATACAACACATAGTACAAAATGAAATAATGCAGTTTTCTCTAAGTTGTAGATAATTTATTAAGCTTACAAAACTATAAACAACAACAAAAAGAACTTATATATTTATACTGCAAGCAATGGCAGATTATTAGTGAAATTATAAACGTTTAACCTGGTTATAGCTTCATAACTTCCACTCAGTTCCTTTATAATTATCATCATTCTTAAAGGGCAAAGCAACCATGGATGTTAAAGATCCAAAATCTGTTTTGGGATGTTTGTCCTTTTATTAAACATGCATTCTTAGATTTTTACATGATAAAAAAATTATGGAGGCAGGGGAAGACACAAGGAGGAGCAAAAGACTTCAAGGAAACTCAGGTAAATATTGTTATTTAAACAATCCTGCAGTAATGGTGGTCTATGGGTAGAAGCATAAATGGATTGTTGTTGTTTTTAAGTGTCGTTGATTTGATTCTGACCTATAGCAACCCTGTAGAGGGTTTCCAAGGAGCAGCTGGTAAGCTTGAACCACCAACCTTGCAGTTCAAATGACTTTACAGTCTGATGCATTAACCCACAGCACCACACCAGGATGGATAGACACCCCTAATGAACAGGTGTGAAAGGAAGAGTGTGAGTATAACCACAAATATATATAGACTTGGCATGTGATATTTGTATTTTGGTGTTTAACTTTGCTGCAAATATAGCTAAGAATGTTGTGGAGCATGCAGGGGGCAAGTTATGAAAATCTCTTAGCTATAACCATACACCTTGAGGGAATGAGTCACTGGACTTGGGGGCTCAGGACCATAATTTTGGGAGACACAAGGGTCAGTTCACATAATGCAGTACACAAAGACAATGTTCTATAGCCTACTTTGTGAGTAGTAACTGGGGGTGAGTAGCGACTGGAGTCTAAAAGGCTTATGAGGTGCAAGCTTTTTATTGGTCTCTCACTATCCAGAAGAAAGAAGAGTAATGAAAACTGAAGACACATGGAAACACTCCAGTGGACTCTTGGACTGTGTGAGCATTAGTCTTCATGACCTTGAATCCAAAAGAATGAGAAGATGCCTGCCTATGACTACCAGCTGCTCTGGAAGGGATCACATTAGAAAGCCCCAGACACAGTTTTGATTAAAATATGGAACAAAAGTCAAAATCAAAAGACCATTCTTACAGATTGGATAGAGACTGGGGCAACACCCTAGTATGGCCCTTAGTTAACGCTTTGGGTCTCAAACTGAACCTACTTCCATGGTTAAATTTTCAGCTATACAGTAGAAACTCTATGTTGTTGTTTAGTGCCATCAAGTTGGTTCTGACTCTTAGCAACCTGTATAGGGTTTCCAAGGAGAGACTGATGAGTTTGAACCACTGATGTTGTGGTTCAAATTGACCTTGCTGTTCAGTGCTTATGCTACAGCATCACACCAGGATTCCAGATAGGCCTGTAAGGGGAAACAATAACACTCACCTTAGAATAACTAACCATCTGAGAACAAAAGGGCAGCATTTACCTTGGGACTAAGGTCAGAATGGTTAAGAAAGAAGGAGTAATGGAAAGGGGAAACACAAGATGGAAGAGAAATAAGTGATGTTACATTAATGGGATTGTAATCAGGGAGGTGCAACAAAATGTGTATGAATTGTTGACTGTAAAATGGATAATCTGCTCTGTAAACCTTTACCAATTCACAATAAAAAAAGTTCAAAAAAATTTAACCTGCAATTTTTTATTGAGTATGCAAAATGTGCTATGACTTTTGAAAGGGCGAAAGGGGATAAAAAGAAAAATTATGGAATAAGACTGTATTTCATCATCCTAATAATTTATATGTGCTCAAAAGGAATGCTTCATCAATTTTATTTGTTACTTTAATAATTTATGTACCATTCTATATGGAAAAAGGAAGGGGAAAGGAGGAAGGAGAAGTAGAGAAAAGACAGGTGAAGGGAAAGAAGGTTAAACTTTTTTTTTTTTTAAACAGGTATTTGGAAACTTTAACATAGCACTCTCTTTGGGACCAATTTGTAGGTAAGATCATCTTATAACAAGGTACTTTAGATATCCTTAATTAAATTATCTTGGATGGAGTTCAAAATCTATTGGCCTAATACCAAACTATCTTATAGTGAATGTTTTGTTAGTGAGATGTCAGAATATGGTGCATGTTTTTCTAAGGCATTGTAATTAAATATAGACAAATATGACACAGGGGAGTAGGCCTGATTTACAGCCCTATATAGTGTAGCTCCTTGAAAACCAAGCTGGCCTCTGCCCTTATCACTTCAGGGAAGAATTCAGTTATGATGGTAATTCACACCTCAATAACGTTCCCTCATGATGTCCATTCATCATCAACAGCAAGGCTTTACCTGGTCTGAGACGGTTTCCCAGAGGTGACATTCTGCGCAGTGCTTGTCTTCTAAAGACAGTAATGCAAGCAAGAGCCAAAGGAACCACTTCACTTCAATAACTGCCAAGACAGTCCTAAATATCCTCAACTACAGTCTGCTGAGGATTGATAGAACATTTCAATCATTTTCATCAGCAAAAGGAAAAGCAGAAAAGCTAACTGTGGCAAAAGCCAAGGGATTCTCTGTCATCGTTAAGACCTTGGCTTGAGTTTTCTTGGATCAGTTATTGTGTAACCTTGTCAGTCATGCTCTTTTGGAAATAGCTGTAGAATGACTTTTATAGAATGACAGGTGCAGGATGGATAGGTTCAGGAAGCTGTATTGAGAGCACTGTTTTATTGTCTGCTAGTTGCCATTAGCAGAAAATTGACAAATTACATAGTAGATTGTTGTTGTTGTTGTCAGTTGCCATCGAGTCGGAACCGATTCATAGCGACCCCATGCACAGCAGAACGAAACAATGTCCGATCTTGGGCCAACCTCACTACCGCTGCCACACTTGAGTCCATCAATGATGCCGCCTGGCCAATCCATCTCGTTAGGGGTCTTCCTCTTTTTCTCTGACCCTCC
>NW_006408531.1:33502417-33504492 GCF_000296735.1 Chrysochloris asiatica | reverse complement strand
AAAGAATACAACCTTGTTGCACCTCTTTTTCAATTTTAAACTATTCAGTGTTCCCATGTACTCTTTGAACAACTGCCTGTTGGTCCAGGTACAGATTCCTCATGAGCATAATTAAATGTTCTGGAATACTCAAACTTGGCAATGTGTTGTAGACTGCAGGTATTGGGGTGTTGAGGACCAGTGTCATGGCCGAAAATCCAGCATGTGGCTGCACTCAGACTTGCTGGCCAGAGACTCTCTGGGCTCAAGAAAGTAACTTCCGGACGTCCCGGGTTCATTGGCTTTTACGAACTCACTGTTGGGCCAGCTCTGTATAATTCTCTTTAGTCCTATTAATTCACTCTATGCTTCAAACTCCTGTAACTGTAGCCTCTGCGAAAATGGTTTCCTAATGTGCCCCTCTTAATGTCTCCACTGTGTTGGCAGTGCTTAAGATTCTAAGAACAAATCTCTCTGAGGAACAAACTCTGGCCACAGGGCACGCTCGTCCAAACTGTTCTTTATCAAATTATTTAGTTATGTTTGATATTAACTTAATACATGAGCCCTTGATACCCATGGACAAATATTATAACCTCTCCTAAAGCTGAGGCTGTAAAAAGTTCGAAAAACAAGTTTCCCCTAAGGAATTCACCCAAAGTGGATTGGTGAAGTCCGGGGTTTTGTCCTAAGAATAATAGGTGTCTGCCTTCTCGGATAGCCCTCATGTGTAAAACCATTCAGCTAGGCATCTTGCTTTCTCTTGCAAGTCTCGGCCAGGCAGCTGACACAGCGGGACTCCTCCCAATCCTTTTCACCTTCCCCCATCCGAGATTAGGTGCTATAGATATGTTAATTAGGCTTGAGAAACCGAGTTGCAGTCTTGGGATTAGAACCCGAAAAGTGACATATAAATTTGCTTGAATTTCTGGAAAATTAAGGATGTTAGATTATCAAGACAATTTGTGATGTATGTTCTAGAATTCGATTCCTGTAAATTATTGTGTCCTGTGTTGAACGATTAATCACATTTCACTTCTGTACTCTGTCTTAACAAACCCCGCCTTCCTTTGTGTAAAGCTCCTCCCCGAAATAAAATTGGGGACGCAGACAGAAGCCCAGGTGCATTATGACTGGCATGTGAGGTGTTACAGCTGGCAAGGCATGCGTTAAGGTCTGCAGGGCCGTGCTTTACTTCCTGCAGGGGCCACGATGCCGGTAGTCCAGGGTCTGCCCACCAGTGTTGCATCCACTCTGGTTTTGGGGTGTTTTGTGTTCTCTCTCTTTGTGTCTTTGTGTGTATTCTTTCTCTATCTGTGTCGCCGCCAGATCTCCCAACTTCGTGAACCGAGCCCCCTTGTCGAGGCCGGTCCCCGACAGCAATGTTGTCCATAGCTTGTCATGATCCACATAACGGAAAGCTTTTGCATAGTCAATAAAACACAGGTAAACATCTTTCTGATAGTCACTGCTTTACAGCCAAGATCCATCAGACATCAGCAATAATATCTCTCGTTCCACAGTCTCTTCTGAATTCGGCTTGAACCTCTGGAAGTTCTGTCAATATACAATTGTAGCTGTTTCTGTATTACCTTTAGCAAAACTTTACTTGCATGGAATATCAAAGAGATTGTCTGATGATTTCTGCATTCCATTGGGTCACCTCTCATTACAATGGGCACAAATATGGATCTCTTCCAATTTCAGATTTCTTGGCAGAGATGATTGAGTGCCTCCTGTGCCGCCTCACTTTCTAGAATTTTTTTTTTCAGTTGTATGCCATCAATTCCTGGAGCCTTGTTGTTTGCCAATTCCTTCAATGCATGATGGACTTCCTTCTTCAGTATCATTGGCTTTTGAACATATGCTACCTCTTGAAATGCTTGAATATTAACAGTTTTCTTTTGGTACAATGACTCTGTGTATTCCTTCCATCTTCTCTTGATGTTTTCTGAATCATTCAATAATATTCACAGAGAATGTTTCAATAACAAAAGTCGAAGCTTGATTTCTTTCTTCAGTTCCCCCAGCTTTAGAAATTCTGAGTGTGTTCTTCCTTTTTGGTTTTCTGACTCCAGATCTTTGCACATTTTGTT
>NW_006408531.1:33497362-33501262 GCF_000296735.1 Chrysochloris asiatica | reverse complement strand
AGTCGCATTTTGAGTGCCTTGCAATCTGAGGGGCTCATTATCCGGCACTATATCTGATAGTGTTTCTCTGTTATTACTAAAATTTTCAGTGACTAAATCTTCATAAGTAGTTCATCACTCTTTCTTTCTAGTCTGTCTTTGTCTGGAAGCTCATCTGAAACCTGTCTACCATGGGTGACCCTGTTGGTATTTAAATACTGGTGGCATAGCTTTCAGAATCACAGCAACCTACAAGCCTTCACAGTATGACAAAGTGACAGGAGAGTGATGCTGACTGTATTTTCCTTTGATAGCGAATCATTCTTTTGTCAGTTCTTCTCCAACAACAAAAATTCAAATGTGTCTATTCTTGAGTTTTTCTTTTTCATTGTTGAGCTTTCTTAGGTGAATGAAACAGAACATGGGATTGGGTCAGTTGCATCTTAGTTATGAAAATGACATATTTGCTTTTCAGCAGTTTAAAGAGGCCTTTGCAGTAGCGTTCCACTTAGATTAGTGCTTTTGCCTCATTGTTTACAAAGTGAGCCCGTAGTTCTATTTTTATCAAAACACAGGGTCAAATAAGGGAAGCGTGTATGTAATGAATACTTTTTGTTGTCAATCTCTCCTAGGGTTTTCCTGAAATTCTCTAGTCTAACTTGTAGACATCTGTTGTCATTCTTTGTGATCTAGGTCTTGCCTTTTAGAGGTAATATTACTCAATTGTGATAAATTTGATAGCATGCTAATGGGAATAAAATGATATTTATAGCACCATGGTGTCAAGGAACATTAGGATGACCCAGGATGTGAGAAGTGCCTATTCTACAGAGAAAGAAGCAGCAAGCAATATTTGCATATGAACTTCTTGTCATTGCATTAGGCTTCCTGTGAGGTTATTAATGGAGAATTCTTCTAGAAACCTCTTTTCCTAGACACATTTACTTTTTAAAAGTGACATCTTTGCTCTTTAACAGTTTTAAGAGGTCTTTTGAAGCAGAATTTTCCATTGCAGTTCCTCATTTGACTCCTTGAATGTGGCTTCCAAGTAAAGTAAAATTCTTTAAAGTTTCAATTTTTTGTCTATTTAGCATGTTGTGGTTTATTGGTCTAATTGTATTTTGGTTTTCTTTACAATAAGATGTAATTCATAGTGAAAGCTGTATTGTTTGATTTTCTTTAATAAGTGCTTCAACTCCTCTTCACTTTCATCAAGCAAACTTTTGTCACCTGTTACTTTTGTAACAAACCTTTCTCCAGTCCTAGAATTGCATTTTTCATATAACTCAGTTTCTTGGATTATCTGTCTACTCAGCATGCAGATTAAATATGAATGGTAAATGGATTCAACTCTGACACATACCTTTTCTGATTTTAAAACAGTCAGTATTCCCTTGTTCTATTTGAAGGACTGACTCTTGGTCTATGTACACATTCTATATGAACATAATTAAATGTTCTCGAATTCCCATTCTTTTCAATGTTATACATAGTTTGTTATGATCATCATAGTCAAATGCCTTTGTATAGTGAATAAAACATAAGTAAGCATTTTTCTAGTGTTCTCTACTTTCAGCCAAGATCCATATGTTAGCAATGATATCTACATCCTCATCTGAATTTGGCTTGCATATCTGGTAAGTTCTTTGTCGGTGAATTTTACATGTGTGTGATAGTAATGGTATTGTTAAATAGTTTTTACTTTCTGTTGAGTCACTTTTTGGAATGGGCAGGAATATGATGTCTGCCAATTGGTTGGTCAGGTAGCTACTTCTAAATTCGTTGACAGAGATGAGTCAGCACCTCCAGTACTAACATCAGTTTGTTGAAACATTTCAATTGGGAATTCTGCCAGTTCCTGGAGTGAGTCCTGTTGTGGTGATGTGGGTTAATGTGCCACAGTGCAAAGGCATTTGAACTGCAAGGTTGGTGGTTCAAGCTCACTAACTGCTCTTTGAAAACCCTATACAGGGTCACTATGGGTCAGTACTGACTCAACGGCACTTAACAACAGCACAACTTGGATTTAGCTTTTCAGTACCATCAGTTCTTGATCAAAAGCTGACTCCTGAAATGATTGATTACAGGTCAACCAGTTATTTTTGGTACAATGACTATGAGTATTCTTTTAAACTTTTTTGTTACTTCTTGTTTTTTTCAATATTTTGCCCATAGAATCCTTCAGTACTGCAACTTCAGGCCTGAATTTTTTCAGTTCTTTAAGCTTTAAAAAGGCCAATTGTATTATATTTTTGTTTTCCAACTCTAGGTCTTGCACATGTCATTATATAAATTATTTGTATTCTCTAGCTGCCCTTTGAAATTTTGTGTTTAGCTCTTTTACTTAATTATATCTTCCAAATTCTCTTCTTTCAATAGGAAATTTCAGTCTCTTGTGACATCCATTTTGATATTTTTTTCTCTACTATCTTTTTAATAGCTGTTGGCTTTATTCATATCTTTTATTCTTGATGTTATCCTACAACGACTTTGGTAATTGGTCATTAGTGTTCATTGCATCAAATCTATTCTTGAAGTCATCTCTAAATTGAGGTGCATAGTCCCTTGATTACTTTGAGGAATTTCTCTTCCATTCATATTTTGCTGAGTGATTTTGTTAGGCCTAGGTGTTAGAATTTGTGGAATGCATGTTCTGTATGTGTTCATATGGTCCTGTGCTTTTTTTCATTTAAAAATGTATGTGGTCGATTTTCTTGATTGTTCTAATACTGAACCATCCTTGCATACTTGATATAGATGCTCTAGGTCATATTGCATTATTTTTTGATATGTGGTTGGATTCCATTGACTAGAATTTATTTCAGATTTTTTGTTGTTGTTGTTAGTGTTCATGAAGGATATTGGACTCTAATTTTCTTTTCAGTTTTGTCTTTTCCTAGCTTTATTATAAGGATTATACTTGCTTTATAGGATGAGTTTGGGAGTATTTCATCCTTTCCTGCTTCATTATCAGTGTTGTGTTTGCTTTATAAAATGAAGTTGAGATTATTTTATCCTTTTCCATATTCTGAAATAGTTTGAGTAGTGTTAGTGCCAGCTCTTCTCTCAGTGTTTTGTAGAATTTGTCAATGAAGACATCTGGACCAGGATTTTTATTTATTTTTTTTTAATTGGGGGTTCTTTTTCTTCAACTTCTTCTTTTGTTATGTATCTGTTCTAATTTTCTTTACCACTGTGTTTGGTTTGGGTAGGTAGAATGTGTCTAGAAATTTTTCCATTTCTTCTAGGTTTTCAAATTTGTTTGAATACAGTTTCTCATAGTATTCTGTTATTAGCCTTTTGAGTTGGTTCTGTTGTACAGTCACATTTTCATTTCTTATTCATGCCATGTGCAGCATCTCCTTCTTTTGCTTTGTTAGATTTGATTGTGGTTTGTCAATTTTATAAATCCTTTCTAAGGACAGACTTTAGTCTTATTGATTCTTTTCTCTTGCTTTACTGTTTTCTGTTATTAAAGATTATGTGTGCTGTGATCTTTATTGGAGCCTTGGTGGCGTAGTGGGTTACATTTTAGGTTGTTAGTTGAAGGGTCAGAGGTTTGAATCCACTTAGTGCTCCACAGAAGAACGATGAAGTGTTCTAGCATAGGGATTTGCAACCATGGAAACCCTATGCGGGGTTGCTATGAGTTTGAACTAACTCAATGGCACACAACAGCAGCATAATCTTTATTATGTCCTTTCTTGTGACTATAGGTTTTTTTGTTTTTTTCTCCCTGTTCTTTTCTAATTGTTGGAGACAGTGTACTAAGTTGTTGCTTTTGGTTCTACATTTATTTATTTATTTTTGGTTATGTGTGTTTACTGCTATAAATTTACCTTTGAGCACTGCTTATCTGTTTTGGAAGAGGTGCAGCCAGGGTTCTCCTTGGAGGCCAAGATGGCTAAACTTCGTCTCATA